>NC_081554.1:196849419-196946080 GCF_963082655.1 Stomoxys calcitrans | reverse complement strand
TCAGCGGATTTTGACGAGGTGGTGGATATCCAAAGTTCGGCCCGGCCGAACTTAATGCCTTTTTACTTTTTTTTCCCTGTTTCTTGCTAAAGTATCCCAATGGGACCAAAAAACCTTCGAATGAACTCACCTTTGATGGGAAATCTATTCAACCTATCCTAACCTATGTCCTTTGCTTACGTATTTTATGCTAGCAAATCAAATCCTCCTTTGGTTTCCTTAGAAAGGACTAAATTCAACTTTGGACATCGTGTCCGCGGCAGTCATAGCATTTCGTAATTTGCTTATTGGGATCAAAAGGATATGCGTTTTTTTTATTTCCCAAAAAAAAAGATCACTTTAATAGAGTGGGACGCCTGATATACGTGTACATGTACTTACTTTGTCATTCCATTTGCAACTCTTGAAAATATTTATTTTCGACCGCAAAATTCTGATGATGATGTAGCTTTGTCCTTTATCTATCCGTCAGCCATGGTTGGATATTAATGCCTTTGGCCCATACCTTGCATATTTGGTTACCGATTCGTACCAAATATGGAGTAAAACATGGTTTTACTTTTTTAAAGTTATAATTTTCTCCATTTACTACCCTCCAATTTTCCCTTATCTCAAAATGACCTTTTTATAAAACAAGTCCCTAAACCAAAACCTTATATTATTTGTTGTTCTTGCTATGTTAAACCGCTTATGTAAGGCGACAAAATGGCTAAAATGAGAAGTTTTTTAAAAAACTTACCCTCATATACCCACAACTATTTGTCTAGCTAAACGTATGTGATGCATTATACTTTAGCTAAAAGCAAACATTTATGTCATGGCACATTATAATGTACTAAATCATCAGCTGGGTGATCATCTGCTCAAGTATCCGCTTCACAATCATGCGAGTAGAGTATATCACCTTGTTCATTTTATGCGAGGGTTAGCCTTTGAAGGACCAAAGAAGATACAGCAGGTTTAGCAGGGGTTTAACGCTGCTGTTGCTGTTCAGTGTGGTTCGTGTTTCAGGTTCATGTGTGGTTGTTGTTATGGTTAGTATCATCCTGCCATTTTTCTTCTTTCATCTGCCACATTCTTCAGAGTCATTTATATTTTAGCATAGTTTTATTTTCCATCTCCAAGTGGTTGCCTCGATGACATTGTTGTTGTACCTTAACTTAATAAAATTGTAATTTTTGTATATGTCATCACTGGATCATCCTCATCATTGTACACCATGTAAGCATGTCCATGCGTATGTGTGTGGTAGAGACCTAGTATACATTCACACATACAGCAAGTGAGTATCCTTATCCAGCCATTGCGATAAAAAAGGTCTTGCACTAGTATGCTTAAAATTGTCCTTCCTCTTCTGTTCGGGTTCTTTTTTCTTTGGTACTAATCTTCTCATGAAAATTATGTTGAGAAAAAAAGTAGCAAAATAAGTGTGTGTGTGTGTGTGAGTAGATTCACCCTCTCATCTAAGACATCAACACTCACACTGCTAATCATTCGCTCACCATTCATAATGCCCTGCTCTCACCCACAAACTTTTGCTGGGTATGAGTAAAAAAAGTTTTAGATCCCTTTAAATATGCAATGTTTTACGACAGTAAATTACTTGTGGGGTACTTCTAATGACGAGTGGAATTTATATGAGTCATAATCGGGCAATGAGATAAACTAAGGTGACCAGATGCAGTGTTTTTCACCTCTCTCACAATTCTTAAGAAGAAGTGTTCTCCAATGATGGTAGGAATTTTTTATTTATCCCCCTATGGTCACCCCATTTAGTATAGTCTACCGCATGATATTTTTCTCGGTAAATACATTGTTTGTTTAAACATGCTGCATGTGTCATTAACAATTCATTAATTAACTTTGTTACATTGCAAATGATTGTACTTTCGCAAACATTTATTTTTGTTTTTGTACAAGCCAAAGTATGTGCGCCACATTGAGGGGGTTTAAGCAAGTCGCAGTAGAGCAGGCGAAGTGAGGTGAGCGAATGGCCACCAGTGTACACATGGTTATGAGCTAAGAATGCAAAAGTATTTTGTGGGCATAGGGCACTGTCATTATGGTCGCTCGCAGTCGAATGACACTGAAGCTGGGGCTGAAATTGAGTTTTTAGTAGGTCATCATCATATGCATAATTAATTAGCAAAAGCAACCAGCAACCAGTTTTTTTGCTTTAGCCCTCAGCCTTCCCCACATTCTTTTTACCCGCAACACCCAAGGCTTCAAGGAAGCGAACCTTAACTTCAGTTCATTCCATGTCTGCAAACTCATTTGGGGCAACAAAAAAAAAAAAAAAAAAACGGAAAAAATCCATTTGGTTCACAAATTATTTCATTTTGCGGAAATTAATGTCTGCCCATCATGATGAAGTGAGACACTATTCTGTCGCCCGAAAAAAAGCGATGAGGCGACATGGATGGCCATCAATGTGAAACTGAACTCAAATTTCACACAGATAAAAAGTATGGATGCATTGCAGAAAGTCGTTAACTATTTTGACTAGAGAAACTTTATTAACCATTTTTTTTTGGTAGCACCAGCAATAGCTCCAGCAGTTGGCAATAGCTTGTTGGCTGATAAACAAATTTGCCATGCTGACTATCGTCTGTAGGGTTGCCGTTGTAGAGATTGTTCAGAAGATTGCATGGAAAAGAAGGTGAAATAAGAATCTCGGAATACACTAAAAAGTTGGAAAAGCGTTCAATGAGGCAAGCTGAATGTATAAAAGAAGGAATTAAGGAAGTAATTGGAAATGGGCTATATTGATATCAGATTTGAATATGGCTTCCATATAAAGTGGTTTTTCCATGAGACTTCTTAAGCTCCTGCAAGCCGCAATTGTTATCCGATTTGTCGAAATTATGAACTAAGCGATTTATTGCGACTTGGTTGGTACTGCGCAAACCAGTTTATATCCTAATATAGGTTGGAAGGCCACCGTAGCGCAGAGGTTAGCAAGTCCGCCTATGACGCCGAACGCCTGGGTTCAAATCCTGGCGAGACCATCAGAAAAAAATGTTCAACGGTGGTTTTCCCCTCCTATTGCTGGCAACATTTGTGAGGTAATATGCCATGAAAAACTTCTCTCCAAAGAGGTGTCGCACTCGGCTATAATAAGGAGGCCCCTTATCATTGAGCTTAAACTTGAATCGGACTGAACTCATTGATAGGTGAGAAGTTTGCCCCTGTTCCTTAGTGGAATGTTTATGGGCAAAATTTGCAATTTGCATAGGTTTCAAATTTGCCCATGAATATTCCATTCAGGAACTGGGGCAAACTTCTCACATATCAATGAGTGCAGTCCGATTCAACTTTAAGCTCAATGATAAGGGACCTCCATTTTATAACCTAGCCCGAACGGCGTGCGGCAGAGCGACACCTCTTTGGGGAGAAGTTTTTACAAGGTAAAATACCTCACAAATGTAGCCAGCATTAAGAGGGGATAACCACCGATGAAAAATTTTTTGATGTTCTCGCCAGGATTCGAACCCAGACGTTCAGCGTCATAGGCGCGCATTTCAAACCTCTGCGCTACGGTGACCTCCTGATATAGTTTAGGTTAGGTAAAAGAGGTAGTCCCTCACAGACTCACTTAGACAATTATAAGTCCATTGTGAAACCACAGTAGCGACAGACCAAGGCCTCTGGTGGGAGTTGAACCCACAGTGCCATCGATGGCACTATCGATGACCCAATAAACTGCTTTAGCTCCCATATAAATTAGAAAATATCGATGGCACTATCGATACTTAATTTACCCTACCCTACCCTACCCTACACCATAGGATGGGGGTATACTAATTTCGTCATTCTGTATATAACACCACGAAATATACATCCAAGACCCCATAAACTAAATATATTCTTGATCGTCATGACATAATAGGCCAATCTAGCCATGTCCGTTCTTCCGTCTGTCTGTCAAAAGCACGCTAACTTTCGAAGGAGTAAAGCTAGGCGCTTGAAATTTTGCATTTCTGCGGTTGGGATTGTAAATGGGCCATATCGGTCCATGTCTTGATATAGATGCCATATAAATCGATCTTGGATCTTGACTTCTTGAGCCTCTAGATGGCGCATTTCCTATCCCATTTGGCTGAAATTTTGCATAGCCTATAGAGGGCGTAGTTTTCATCAGATGGGGCTAAAAATTTGTGGAACGACTTTCACTTTATTAGGTTTTGTTTTATTCAATCTGTACATTGATATTGCATCTATATAAACAGAACCTCTTATTATACCCTCCACCATGGCATAAGGGTATACTAATTACGTCATTCGGTTTGTAACCCCTCGAAATATTCGTCTAAGACCCCATAAAGTATATTTATTCTCGATCGTCATGACATTCTAAGTCGATTTAGCCATATCCGTCCGTCTGTCTTTCAAAAGCACTCTAACTTTCGAAAGAGTAAAGTTAGCCGCTTGAAATTTTGCACAAATAGTTTAGGTCAGTTCAGTTCTGATATAGCTGCCATATAAATCGATCTTGGATCTTGACTTCTTAAGTCTCTAGAGGGCGCAATTCCTATCTGATTTGGCTAAAATTTAGCATTACGTGTTTCGTATTGACTTCCAACAACTCTGCTAAGTATGGTTTAAATCAGTCCATAACCTGCTGCCATATAATCTGATATAGCTGCCATATAGACCGATATGAGATCTTAACTTCTTGAGCGTCAGAGGGCGCAATCCCTATCCGATTCTGCAAGCCACCTGATATAGCTCCCATATAAACCGATCCTCCGATTTGACTTCTTGAGCCCCAGCAAGCCATAATTTTCATCCGACTTACCTTCAATTTTGCATATGATGTTCTCTTATGACTTCTAACAACTGTGCCAAGTAAGGCCCTAATCGGTCTAAAAACTGATATAGCTGCCATATAAACCGATGTAACTTCTTGAGACCCTGGAAGCTGCAATTTTTGTCCGATTTGGCTGAAACCCAATTGCCGATTAGTTTTTTCTGCACCCTAGAAGCACACATTTTTGCCTGATTTGGAACGTAAAATATGCATATGGCCTTCAAAATACCCATATGCTCTGAGCTCAATTGTGGAAATTTTTAGCAGAACCCATGGTGATATGTTTCCAACAATGGGTCCGGCGAGCTTAGCGCGGGTTTGCTAAAGTTAAAAAATGTTGTGTAACATTTTTCTACATGGCAACAATGATTTTCCTTTCTCCTTCCATCGAAACATCCTCTCTCTTTGTCACATTTCCCTGTTACTTGGCTTTCCTTAGAGTGTGCACATCGTGTATGGTCCTTTGCTACCCATTACCGTTAAAATGTGTATTTTCATTATGAACTTCCTGTATTTAACAACTACGATATCCGCTGCCACATCCATAGCCATTGATTTCAACCGGAAGTTCAGACGACAGCAAATGGTTGGCAACATTGATGGCGGCGCCTACGACGCCCCTGACTACAGCAACGACGCCGCCTGTAATTTAAATTGCAATTTGTTAACAAATTTGCCGAGAGTTATGCTCATCGAGAAAGGCATTTCAAAAGAGGGGGGAACTTCTATGCAGGCCCTTCTCCCACCTCCTGATGATGATGATGACGATGACGATGGCTTTCAGCGTATAATCAATGTAAGGGAATGGAGATTTGCTAATTTTTTTTTGTAGCCATTCTGTTCTGTTTAGTTTTTTCTCAAGACTTTATGGCTTTTAATAGAGTTTATCTTCGCTTACTCGCTTGGCAAGTAAGTAAGAGCTGCAGTTGTAATCAATTTTCTGCTAAAGACATTTAAACGGAAATTGATTGTCTTTAATTACTTAATGTGTAAAGTAAACGGGAGGGTAGGACTACCAACAGAGGCTAAAGCCCTTATCTGGAAGTGTGAGATTCTTAAAAGCTTTTTTTTTGCACAACGCCAAAAATGAACTAACCAAGAGGGAGAAAGAAAGTCTTTGCAACATTATCTTGAGCTGCTGCTGCTGCTGCTGGCTAGCAATAAAATTTCATGGCCAGTGGGAATAGGTAGAAGAGGTATTTTCGCCTAATGGATGGCTGATACTCTTCGAGGAATCTCTGATTTAAGTATTTTTGCGTTAAAACTTTATCCATTTATAATGATCGATTTAGCCTTAGGTAATTAAATAATTATTTTATTTTTACAAGGCCATAAAAATATTAAACAAGTAAAAGCGTGCTAAGTTTGGATTCTGCTAAAAATGTATATAAAATAATTTAGTTGAAGGGCATAAAATTATTCTACATACCAAACTTCTGTTAAACCAGCAAAAATTAGATCTTCTAGGAACCGAACAAGGATGATAGAGAGACGGGTTTACATGGGAGCTAGATCAGGTTATAGACTGATTTGGACCGTATTTGGTACAGTTGCGGCTTCCAGGGACTTAAGAGTTTAAACATCTATGTGCGAACTATATCAGGTTTTACACCGAATTGGACCGTATTTGGCACAGTTAGTGGAAGTCATAACGGAATACTACGTACAAAATTTCAACCAAATCCGACAAAAATTGCGTCTTGTGTGAGTGTTCCGAAAAAGACAGGCGATGACATTCTTACTATTGTGCCATTGCATAAGTCAACGAATATCGCTCTTCAAAAAATCGTGAGATTAAGGAAAAGAGAAGAAGAGGAAGGATGACAGTGAAGATGGAAACCAAGCGTGTCTTAAACTATGTTAATTGTTATGTTATATTATTATTGAGGGGTGTCGATTACCCGTAGCGTCTGGCTATATGTGATACGGCGTGGTTTTTTCTTCACGCCAAGACATCGGTTTACAGACGGGTAAAAATTGTCTTCCCCAAGACCTTTGGCAAACTTGGATGGGACTAAATTGGATGGGCAGGAGTCTACTTTGAGTATCTTTGAATTCTAGGTGTTTCAACGTGTATGGCGCCTTTTGACGAAGGCCATAGCGGTCCTGAATACTCTGGTGACATTTAAATTGTCATGATATACGAAGACAGTCAAGCAGCTTTGAGTAGTCTGACGTTGGACCCTAACCCACATGTCCTAATGGTTATTGGATGCAAAGAGTTTCTTCGAACCATGGTGAAAGCTATCAGGCTCTCTAGGGTTTCGAGCCATCAAACACTGACAGGGAATGAGACGGACGACGAAATCATTGATGAGCGCCGATCCTGCTACTGATTCATTAAACCCTTTCATATGCGTTATTTATGGTATTGTGGGTGATTTTTATGATAAGAGCGTGAATTAAGCATATTCTGGCGTCGTATGTTACAAGGTGGTCAGTGTTTCATGAAACAGGACGACATTTAATTTGGCTTTGAGAAAGCACGACCTGTGACAGCTGATATAAGCCAAACTGTAAAAGCCTTATGTGGCTGACTGGGCGAAGCTCTAGTCAATGTGAGCTCATCTCTAGTGCACCTGTTTCCCAACGATTTTGTCACGTGTGTTGCTGGATTGCCATCTGAATTTTCCTTCTATTTTTATATCCACCACAATAGGATGGGTAAAATAATCGATCATGTATTCTTAATATTGGAGGAATTCTAAGTCGGTACAACCATGTGCTTGTGTCTATCCATTCTATCGACTGTCTGTCCATTTGCCTATCTGTAGGCCCATCTGCCTGTTATTAAAACCAACAAGTAAAAGCATGCTAAGTTCGGCCGGGCCGAATCTTAGTTCTTTCGCGGTATCTCTTTTAAGATACACCAAGGATAAAAGAAATGAATTGCTTTGCTAATTGAATTTTGGAGTATATGTCTAAAATTTCAGCCAAATCGAATAAGAATCGGCTCATAGGGAAGCAGTATCAGGCTAAAGACCGATTCAGACCATACTTGGCACGTATGTTGTCACGGAAGAAGCCGTTGTAAAAAATTTCAGCCAAATTGGATAATAATTGGGCCCTATTGAGGCCCAAGAAGTCAAGATCTCAGATCGGATTATATGGCAGCTATATCAGGTTATAGACCGATTTGAACCATATTTATCACAGTTGTTGGGAGTTATAACAAAACACCTCATGCAAAATTTCTGCCAAATCGGAAAAGAATTGCGCCCTCTAGAGGCTCAAGAGTTCAAGATCCCAAATCAAGGAGTTCCCAGATTGGGTTATATGGCAGCTATATCAAAACATGGATCGATATGGCACATTTACATTCCCAACTGACCTACACTAATAACAAGTATTTGTGCAAAATTTCAAGCGGATGGCCTTACTCCTTCAAAAGTTAGCATGCTTTCGACAGACAGACGGACGGATATGGCTAAATCGACTTAGAATGTCATGACGATGGAGAATAAATATACTTTATGGGGTCTTAGACGAATATTTCTAGGAGTTACAAACAGAATGACGACATTAGTATGGTGGAGGGTTTAATAGCGGTATGGTGCTAAAACTAATAACAGATCGGTATTAAAACAAATACCACTTCGGTAATAAGGCTAGTATCAAACGGTACTAATCATTTTGTGTTTCATCCATACCATCCGGTATTGTTTTTGTACCATACGGTATTGCTTTACTATCAATACCGTATGGTACTGAAATAACCACGTTTGGTGTCAACTTTTCTCTGGGTACAGATGTCTTATTAACAGATTTCCCGATTGAGGAGTTCGCTGAAACCCAATTTCATTGAAGCCAGGAACAGAGAGTTTCTTGGACTCCTTGACCTCCTGCCCCATTGACGATTAGATGGGGCTTTATTTGAATATGGCTGTATTCAGGCCTATACATAGATATTGATGCACGTCGTTCGGTTTAGATTTGGATATAGCTTCCACATAAACCGATCTTCAGATGTGACTTCTTGAGCCCTAACAAGTCGCAATTTTTTTTTTGGACTTGGCTGAAATTTTGCATTTGGTGTTCCGCTATGATATCCAACAACTGTGCCAATATAAACCGGTCTCCCGATTTGAGCTCCTGGAAGCCGCAATTTTTGTCCGATTTGGCTGAAATTTTGCATGAAGTGTTCTGTTATGACTTCCAATAACTGTGTTAAGTACGGTCCGTATCGGTATATAACCTGGTATAGCTCCCATATAAACCGATCTTCCGGTTTGACTTCTCGAGCCCTTACGAGCCGCAATTTTTGTCCGATTTGGCTGAAATTGAGCACGTATTGGTTTGTTATGACTTTCAACAACTGTGCCAAGTACGGTCCAAATCAGTCTATAACCTGATATAGCTCCCATGCAAACCGGTCTCTCGATCATCCTTGTTCGGTTCCTAGAAACTTTAATCTTTGCTGGAATGACAGATGTTGTGTATAAGGAATAGAATCAAGCAATTCAACTGAATTTGTTTTGTATAAATTTTTAGTAGAATCCATGGTGGTGGGTTCCCAAGATTCGGCCCGGTCGAACTTAGCATTCTTTTACTTGATTTTTTTTTATAGCTCCCACTATAGGATGGGAGTATACTTATTTCGTCATTCTGTTTGTAACTCTTTGAAATATTCATCTTAGACCCCATAAAGAATATATATTTTTGGCCGTCCGTCCGTCTTTTCGTCCATCCGTCTGTCTGGCGAAAACACGTTAACTTTCGAAGGATTACAGCTAGACGCTTGAAATGTTGCAAAAATACTTCTTTTTAGTGTAGGTTGGTTGGTTATGACAAAAACTTCTACTATGGTTTCCAACATTCAATTCGATTATGGTCCGAATCGGATCATAACTTGATATAGCTCCAATAGCATAGCAATTATTTTCTTTTATCCTTTGTTGACCTAAAAAGAGATACCGGTAAAAATTACTCGACAAATGCGATGCATACTGAAGTGTTTCGGTCCGGCCGAACTTAGCACGTTTTTTCCTGTTTCCCTTCACTCCTCCATTTACATGAGGCGACTTCACCTTATACAGGTAATATCTAAATCTAAACTTACTTTAGATGTACGAACGAATATAAAAATATTCCATCCAAATTTCATATAAATTTATACAATATTGTAGTGACTACGGTCTTATACGGAGCTGTATTTAAATGTGAATCGAAAAGAATGAATTGAAGCAAAGATGGGAAGGTGAATAATGAATCAATCTCTGTCAAATTTCCTTAACATAGGCTTAAAGTTGTAGTTACACAAATGTTTACTTTGTTTGTGACTTTGCCTAATGTTACTATCCCCTATTTTAATTGGGCGAAACTTCTTCCGATTTTCTAGGACATGTTTCAGGATATCATTTTCATTAAAAATCCACTTTCTTTGGTTGAAATAATGATGTCTGATTACAAAAGTGTTCTATTATTGGCAATAGACTCTAATTATTGAACAATTATGGGCTATTAGAAAAGCGAGTCTCCAAACTAAAGGGAAAGGGCTGGTAGACAAGTAAAAATTTCCTTGTGCAATGTTTAGGCCCACAAAAAGCCGACACACACAGACTACAACTACATGGCCTTTACTTCATTGTCCACATTAAACCAAACAATGGGCCATTATTTTTGGGTAAACACAATTAAATTGTTTAACACAAAAATCAAAATATTATCATTGTGTATTGTTGCTGTTGCAGTTGCTGTCGTTGTCGTTGTAGTTGTCCTTGGTGGTGTTGCTGTTCGATTGTTTACTTGTCGCTGTTTTTATTTTCTAGCGCATGAGCCGCATGCTCATTTGCAGCAAATACATGGCTAATGCCAAATGCCGGGGCCAATTTATTTAAACGCCAACCCTAAAGCTCTTAAATCATACTAAATTGCCGAAAATGTCATAGACGCTATTGTTGCTCTTGTGGGCCATGTTGCTGAAGCCGATTGTTGCTTGGTACTACTGCTAGCTGCTGGCAATGGCAATGGTATGTGCGAGTGACTAAGCGACTGTTGCTGATATCGTTGCTGTCACCATTGTCCTTTGTGGCCATGTGTGTTTGTGCATGCGTGTGGCCATATCTGTTTTGTAAGCCTTGCTAGGGCCAGGGTGGGATGTGGAGGATAGGTCGACCAGGGCTTGTAATTACATTTAATTTATGTGTTAATACACATACAAAAATTAAACCGAAAATTTATGAGATCGAAGTGAAAATACAAACATAATGCCCAACAACCATACACTCCACCAACAACAACAATAATACAAATGTAATTGTGAAATGACACTCAATTGCTGCTCTCCCTCTCCTTCTTCTTTGCTATCGTCATGCGACTGTGGCTACAGAGAATATCTGGATTATTATGTCTGTCCTGTTTTTTGGAAATTACTCCTCTGCCTTAGTGAGTGTGTGTGTGTGTGCATGCTGTTGAAATGAAACAAACATCAAAAAGTAGGCCATAAATATTAAAAATATTTTAATTTGTTTAAATGCCTGCGTTTAGCAAACTAATCGTATTTCAAAACCAAAAAATTCTGTCGAGTGTCGAATGCTTAACTTTTGTTAGTCAATTTAACTGCTCATTTGGAAATTTAACAAATATTGTACATTAGAATTGTTGCTGCTCAATTGCTATGAACAATGAAATCAAATTGAGTTAATAGGGCTAACTTCATGAATTGCTGTAGGATAATAGCTGACAGATTGGCGAAAGGAATTTCAATTTTAAACCAACGTATTAAGTTCAGCCTTGCCGAATTTTGGATACCCACCACTAGGGATATATTCATCAGCCTATTTTATTATAAATCCCCTACCCTATTCAAAGTTATATCCAAATATGGGCTGACCTGGATCATTTTTGATTCAGGTGCCAAGAACTCTTACACAAGTTACAATTACAACAAAATTGGGCAATAAATCCGAATTTTGCAGGACTAAGACCCTAGAAGGGCAGCTAAATCGAAATATGGCCCGATGTGGACCATATTCTGGACGGATTACGGAAAGTTTTAACAACTCGCGATTTTTAATTTTCAGCGAAATCGGTTTATAAAAAAGTGTTTTATAAGCTTAAGACCCTAATTCGGCGAATCGGACTATATGGGAAATGTATCAAAATATTGTCCGATCTGTACAATTTTCAGTTGGGATGCCGGAACGCTTAATACAACTCACTGTTCCCAATTTCAGCGAAATCGTTTAACAATGCAGCATTTATGGGCTTAAGATCCTAACTCGGTAGATCGGTAGACAGGTATATCTTAAAATGGTCCAATCTCGACCATACTCTGGTCAGGTAACAAGAGGCTTGAACCACCTACTTATCCACAAAGAGGTGTCGCACTACAGCACGCCGTTCGGACTCTGCTATATAAAGGAAGCCCCTTGTCATTGAGCTCTAACTTGAATTGGACATCACTCATTGATATGTGAGAAGTTTATCCCTGTTCCTTAATGAAATCTATTTGGAAAAATTGCATTTTTAGGGCTTACAACCCCAAATCGTCAGAACTTTCTACATGACAGATATAACCAAATATGTTCCCTCCACCATGGATCGCATTTGTCGAGTTCTTTTCCCGGCATCTCTTCTTAGGCAAAAAAGGATACAACAAAACATTTGCTCTTCTATTCGAGCGATATCAAGATATGGTCCGGTTTGGACCACAATTAAATTATATGTTGGAGACCTGTATAAAATGTCAGCCAATTCGAATAAATAAATCGAATTGCGCCCGTTGGGGGCTCAAGAAGTAAAATAGAGAGATCGATTTATATGGGAGCTGTAGCAGGCTATAGACCGATTCAGACCATAATAAACACGTATGTTGATGGTCATGAGAGGATCCGTCGTACAAAAATTCAGGCAAATCGGATAATAATTGCGACCTCTAGAGGCTCAAGAAGTCAAGATCCCAGATCGGTTTATATGGCAGCTATATCAGGTTATGAACCAATTTGAACCTTGTTGGACACAGTTGTTGAAAGTAAAAATAAAATACGTCATGCAAAGTTTCAGCCAAATCGGATAAGAATTGCGCCCTTTAGAAGCTCAAGAAGTCAAGTTCCCTGATCTGTTTATATGACAGCTATGTCAGGTTATGAACCGATTTGAACCATACTAGGCACAGTTGTTGGATATCATAAAAAAACACGTCATGCAAAAATTCATTCAGATCGGATAAGAATTGCGCCCTCTAGAGGCTCAAGAAGTCAAGACCCCAAATCGGTTTATATGGCAGCTATATCAAAACATAAACCGATTTAAACCATACTTAGCGCAATTGTTAGAAGTGATTTCAAAACACCACGTGCCAAATTTCAATCAAATCGGACCAGAATTGCGCCCTCTAGTGGCTCAAGAATTCAAGATCCAAGATCGGTTTATATGGCGGCTATATCAGGTTATGTACGGATTTAAACCAAGCTCAGCACAGTTGTTGGAAGTCATAAAAAACAACTTCGTGGTAAATTTCAGGCAAATAGGATGAGAATTGCTTCCTCTAGTGGCTCAAGAAGTAAAATCGGAAGATCGGTGTATATGGGGGCTATATCAGGTTAGGAACAGATTCACACCTTATTTGGTGCGTTGGTAAAATGTCATGGATGCAGTGATAGTGCGAAATTTCAGCAAAATCCGCTAAGAGTTGCGTCCTTTTGAGGCTCAAGAAGTAAAATTGGGAGATCGGTTTATAGGGGAACTCTATCAGGCTTAAGAACGATTCGATACTTGGAACATCCATTAAATATCATAGAAGATGTCATGGTACACTATTTCAGCAAAATTGGATAAGAATTACGTCCTCTAGAGGCTCAAGATGTAACATCGGGAGATCGGTTTATATGGGAACAATATCAGATTTAAGAACGATTCGAACCGTACTTGGTAGATGCATTAAATATCATAGAAGACATCATAGCACACAATTTCAGCAAAATCGGATAAAATAACGTCCTCTAGAGGCTCAAGATGTGAAATCGGGAGATCGGTTTACATGGGAGCTATATCAGGCTTAAGACCGATTCGAACCATACTTGGTAAATCCTATAAGTGTCATAGCGACGTCTTGGTACAATATTTCGGACAAATCCGATAAGAATTGCGCCCTCTAGAAGCTGCAGAAGTCAAATCGTGAGGGCGGTTTATTTGGGAGCTATATCAGGTTTTGGGCTGATTTGAACCGTACTTGGCAGGTAAGTTGGAGGTCATTGGAGAGGAATTGTGCAATATTTCATCAAAATTGGATAAGCATTCTGTGAAATCAGGTAATTAATGCAGCTTTTTAAGTATACCGCTCGATTCCGAATCACTTCTTAATTCGATTTAGCTATATCCGTCCGTGTGCCTAACGTACGTCCATGTTAATTTGTATACAAACTACTTTTTTGGCTTAGAGACGAAGCATATTGAAATTGGAAAAAATCGGTTCAGATTTCCATGTATCTCCCATATATATTTTCGTCCGATTTGGACTAATACTGCAATAATTTGGTGATTTGGGAACCGATCCCCACGAAATTTGACAATATGTTTTCTCTAACGACTCTTCGAATCACTAGTGAATTTCATATCAATCGGTTCAGATTTAGATATAGCTCCTATGTATATGTATATCCCGATTTACACTTTTAGGGCCTTTGCAAGCGCATTGTGTAAAATCTTTTATAGTGATTTCCTCCATGACTCCCACAATTTGTATGGAGTTCAGTCGAAATTCTTCATTCAAAATGTAATCAAATTTTGATTTCGAAGACTTAGCGCATATGCCCCATGTGGTGTAGAGTATGAAAAGGTCGGCCCTGCCTGACTTTAGCTCGTTTTTGCTTGTTTTAATAATAAAAGAAACTGCATTTCTTTCCCCTTTTCTCCCTTCAATTAACTTGTCAATTTTCAAATTCAAATGTTTTTTTTTGTAGAATGCGGTTAATGCTCATTCAATGTTAATCCATGTATTCGCCAAGAATGGCAATGGCTTAACCAATAGGATTATCGACTCTGCAATGGTATTAGCCTCAAATGCAAGTATGCACTTGATATGGTGGGGTGCCTAAAAGTATGCTATGAAATGTTTGCAAATGTCAGTCATTAACTATTCACTGACTGCGTGTATTTAGTGAGAGAAATGAGGCTTTTAATGAGCAACTATCTCTTGCTCCCTCCCTCCTATTTTGTGCTCCTTCTTTTCATCTTTTATACAAATTTCACAGCAATTGTGTGTGCATTTGCAATTCATTTAAGTAAAGGGGAATAATTCCAGCTTTGTCCAAGTGTTTCTACTTCTCTCTGTCCCTTACTTAATGGTTCAGATTATTGCAATCAAATTTCTTCCCCCTCAAAGGGCGAAAGTGTTTGCAAATACTCATTGGCATTTGGTTGCAATACATCTTTGGCCTGTTGCCGCCGCATTCCAAATATATTGCCTATAGTTTTGGCTATGGCCTTTCGTGTTCATGTTCCTCGTTGTACTGTAGCTTTGTGTGGGTGTATGTGACTTGTGTGGCGGCTTTTTGCAATTTTCTCCACTTCAATGCCATTTGTTTAAGAATCTATTGGGGCATTTACCTGCCATTTATATAAGCAAACATTTCCTGCAATATCCTGTTGTCTGCAAACCAATTTACTTTTGTGTTCTTCTTCTTCTACTCCCTTTGCTTCGCCTTCGCCTTCCCTTCGCCTCTTCATCATTGTTGTTAGTGTCGCTTGCTTGTATGCTTCATCGTTAACCCAGCTTTGTTGGCCATATGCCCTCTCAGCTGCATTTATGGACTTGGCGATGAGCAGTTGCAGCAGGTTTCAGCGCAGCGTACAGTGATCATCTCCCAAGTGGATGAGTTGTTATGTTAAAAAGACCGACAATCATTTCCGCCTATTGGCAAGGCATGGGATTTGCATGTCGTAAACTTTACTTGAGAATATGGCTGTTGTAGTTGGTTGGTGGGGATGCCAAACGACAACGACGACGACATCGGTGTAAAATCCCATACAACATGGCCAAAAGTAATGTCAATGTTTCTCTCCATGGACATGGCAGAATAAATGGCAAATATGTTCGGGAGGCCAAGCTACCAATGCCATCATCACCAACAACACTACATCACATACAGTGTTGCCAAATGTAAAACGAAAATTTTTAAATAAATGGATGGTTTATAGCGATTTGCGTTACATTTGCAAGCTCTTGGGCTTATGTTTTTGTGCACGTACTCAAATATGTGTAATGGTGTGTGTGTGTATTTGCCCGCCACTGGGATACAGGGAAGCTATATATAAATATAGTGAAAGGAACCCTTTGCACAATCTTATTCGATCACACAGTTGTGACTACCGCACTCATAAAGCGCATATCGGCAATAAGATATACGTGGCGGCTATATTTCAATATGGACCAATTTTGATAAAATCTTGTAGATGTATTGAGACGTCTCATAAAACACTTCATGCAAAATTTTGTTAACCTCGGATCAAAATTGTCGTTACTAAAGCCAACAAGTAAAAGCGTGCCATGTTCGGTTGGGCCGAATCTTGGGAACCCACCACCACGGATTCTGGTTAAATATGGGAGCTAAATCTAGTTATGGACCGAATTGGACCATACTTGGCGCAGTTGTTGAGAGTCATAACAGAACACTATATGCAAAATTTCAGCCAAATCGGATAACAATCGCGGCTTGTAAGGGCTCAAGAATTCAAATCAGGAGATTCTTTTATATGGGAGCTATACACGTTCTTGACCGATTTGAACCGTACTTGGCACAGTTGATGGGGGTCATAATAGAACACCATGTACAAAATTTCACCCAAATCGGACAAAACTTTCGGTTTCCAGGGGCTCAGGAAGTCAAATCGGGAGCTAGGTTTATATGGGAGCTATATCAGGTTATTGACCGATTTGGACCGTACTTGGCTCCGTAATTAGGATTCATAATACTACATGAAACATTTCAGCCAAATCGGATGGAAATGGAGGCTTCCAGGGGCTCAAGAAGTCAAATCGGGAGATCGGTTTACATGGCAGCTATATCAGGTTCTTGACCGATTTGGACCGTACAGTTGTTGGAAGTCGTAACGGAACACTCTATGCACAATTTCAGCCAAATCGGACAAAAATTGTGGCTTCAATTGTGCAGCCAGACGGACGGACTGACAGACGGACGTTGTTAAATTGCATCAGGATGTAAATTTTATTAAGGAAAACCTAATCGTCTACACTTTACTGGATTCCTCAAATTTATGCTTTCACAAAGTTTTATCAATATCTTTATTTGATTTTTTTTTTAGAAAACAAGGCCCCCCCACCCCGCTTTGCCATCATTCACCCTTTTATTTTGTCTGAGCCCTATACTGGCACGGTCAGGAAATAAGTCCTGTTTGGAGGTGCTGGAACTGCCTTTGAGATATTTCGCCCCAGTTCGGATATCATATTGGTGCTCTATTTCCAAATACCTTTCAAATGAGCCTTTTATTGCTATGGTCGGTAAATATCTCCGGTAAGGGGGTATTTTTGGGGATGAGGCGGACCCCCATATATAAGATTCGTGCTCTAGTCTTAAATTCCTAATACCAAACCCTCTGTCCCGAAAGTGGATATCAGATTCATACTCTACTCCCAAAAACCACAATTGCCATATTCGTAATCTATGTGTGGTTTAGGGGAAGTTTATGAGGTGAGGATCCCTAAACACTTGGCCATAAAACAGATAGGACTTGAGCTCCTTTTTTCCATAATCCACAAATATGTCCTGTTTGAGGAGTATGTGAAGTGGGGCGATCAACCACGTGGTCTACTTTCAAATACCTTTCATTTGGACCCCAATTGCCATTGGTTAGCGGGAGTTTATGGGGTGGATGACCCTCAAACACTTGGCCTCAATTTGTTTTTTACTATCAAACAAATTGAGCCCCTTATTGCCATAGTAGGCAAAAATGACCGGTTTAAAGGGAATTTAGGAGGTGTACCCTAAAACAATATAAGCATCGTGCTAGAGCACGATTTTGTTTAAGCCCCATAATGATAAGCATTGTGAAGATGGCTTTCAAGATATTCAGGGCTGCGGGTCTCGTTTTTTTGTATTGGTTATCTGCATTCAAAATCATATTTCAAAGCTACCACTTGGGATGCCACACTTTTAAAGATCGTCAGGTTCTCCTGTGTCTATTACCAGTTTGAGGGCACAAAGTGTATTCCACTACCAAATATTATTTTAAATTCCTTTTTTTTGTAAGGATGGTGGGAGAGAGAATCCCTTCTGACACATCCTTTCACTTGAGTACAACTTGGTTTTGTTTTTATTGGGAAGAGAGGGTAGGTACCCACGACGCTAAGACCCAAAAGACAATACAATTGAATCCTTTACTGTCGCGATATACATGCCCTGCTTAACGGCAGGACGTAACCCAAACACTTGAATCCTTATATCAACATTAGATTCGAACTCTTTTGTCATAGACTTTTCTTTCAATTCTCATATTATCCCGACCGAAGTACACGTCCAATTGGAAGGTATTTTTTGGGTGGATCGGTCCCTTACCCTGTACCACATGTGTACACCAGATTCATAGCCATTTTGTGACGTTGGACATTCATGCCCGGTTTTGGGGTTTTTTGGGGTTGGGGTGGCCTCATAGACAGTTTGGACCAAATTCCTATAAGATATATGTACTCAACTTCCAGATACCTTTCATTTGATACCCATAGTGTTCCAATCGGAAAATATGTTCTGTTTAGGGGTTTTGGGGGGAGGCCCCTCAGACATCTAAGAATAAATATGTGTATCAGATTTCTATTCTACAATATTATTAAAAACTATTAATTTGATATCAATATTGTCCCAATGGGTTAATATGTCCCGTTGGAGGTTTTGGTGGTGGGGGAGGCCCCTCAGACACCAAAGAATACATTTTTACGTCAGATTTCTACTCTGCTTTTAATTACCTTTCATTTGATATCCATATTACCCAAAGCGGTAAAAGTGTCCTGCTAGGTGGTGTTTTTGGGAATGGGGCACCACCCGACACTTAGCGTGAAATTTTTTGTGTCAGATATGTACTCTACTCTTAAATACCTTTCATTTGACGCCCATATTGTCCCAATCGGTAAAAATGTCCGTTCGGGTGGGTTTTAGGATCGGGCGGCCCCCTTGATATTAGATCGCTAAATCTAATACCAATTTCGTGTTTTTGGAATTCCATAAGGTGGCATACAAAATTTCATTAAATCGGTGCACACATCTCCATGATCTGGCGTTTTTGAAGATGAGGGTAAGGAGGAGGGTCCGTCCCCTTTCGGATTTAAAAAAATATAGTACATTTTTTCACCGGTGGGAAAAATTCATGAAAATCGGTTCATCAATTTTTTGGTCTATGAGGTACAAACAAACAGACAAAGTGCATAAAAATCATTTTTATATAATAGATAGAAAATTTGAGATTTTATGCAGAAACTCCTAAAAATGGTAACACTGACCACCTCTAACACTTCACAAAACATTTGTGTGCATGTTTTTGTGTTCATGTTTGTGAGAGTATGGGGATTGTATGTTCATGGGTTAAAGTTTGCCTTCAGTGTTTCGTTTCCGTTTCCAGTTACAGATTTCATTTTGGAACGTGTAACTTCGTTAGACTAAGTACCGGGTTAGTTCGTTAGTAACTGTCTGTTAGCAGTATGCGAAGGCATTTGTTCCAGTTAGTGCACGTTTGTCGGACGGCTTTAGGGATGCCGTTTTGGAATGACAAGAATATGAAAATTTTTAAAATTTAGATGAAATACAATTGAGCTACGTACAGACTTCTGTCGCATGAATGAGTACTAGAAACTCCGTTAAAAAGCTTAGCTGAAAAGGTGGGCTGACATCCCTTTAAAGACAAGACATGGGTCAAACAGCATAAATTAGGTGATAATCTCCGCTAAACATGCTTGGGAAAATGTTTACTTGGTTTGTGATTTTTTCATAAATAACAAGTAAAAGTGTGCTAAGTGCTGCCGGACCGAATCTTAGGAACCCAACACCGTAGATGATCGAGAGATCGGTTTATATGGGAGCTATATCAGTTTATAGACCGATTCGGAAGGTACTTGACACAGTTGTTGGGAATCATAACAGAACACTACATGCATAATTTTGGTCAAATCGAATAAAACTTGCGGCTTCTAAGGGCTCAAGAAGTCAAATCGTCAGAGGTTTATATATGGAAGGTTTATATGGGAGCTATATCAGGTTATAGACGGATTCGGACGGTACTTGACACAGTTGTTGGGATTCATAACAGAACACTACATGCAAATCGGAAAAAATTGTGACTTGTAAGGGCTCAAGAAGTCATCGTGAGATCGGTTTATATGGGAGCTACAGCATGTTTTAGACCGATTTGGACCCTACTTAGCACAGTTTATGTAGGTCATAGCGGAACTCTTCCTGCATTTTCAGCCAAATCGGACAAAAATTGTGGCTTCCTGGGGCTCAAGAAATCAAATCGGGAGATGGGTCTATATAGGAGCTATATCTAAATCTGAACCAATAGGGCCGATTTGCAATTTCCAATGACGTACGTCATTCTTAAGTATCTGTGCAAAATTTCAAGCGGCTAGCTCGACTCCTTCGACTACATGATTTCGACAGATGGACGGACAAACAGACAGACATGGCTAGATCGACTCAGAACGTCGAGACGATCAAGAATATATTTAAGGGTCTTCAACGAAATGTATACCCCCATCCTTTGGTGGTGGGTATAAAAAGATTGGATCCCTTCTGAACTACGACACCTGTTGATCACGACATGTAGCTGAAATATAACTGAAAGATGGAGCCCATTTTTACTAGCGACATCTGTCATCCAATAGGTGCAATTGATATACACCAGCTTTAAGTATTGTATGTCTTTGCCTGACGTTTGTTCCAAATATGGCCAGACTTCATTGTTTCTCTGCTCTCCACCTTTGCTACCAGTATAAATCTCCTATAGAAATCCCATTTCGGCATCCCTAAATTGCTTTTAATGTTATCGTTTGTTCGTGGCTTCTTTAGATTTTGGGGGCAGAGAAAATAACAGATTTTACCTTTCAATTGTATAACGAACGTTTCATGCAACCACATTCGTATTCATTGATACACTTCAAACCTTCACCCACACAACTCACATTTGAAAGGACTTTGGGAGTACATACACACACGCACACACATATGGGCATGTGTGCTGTTTCCTTTCGACTGTATACAGTTGTTTTGCTTTCGGTTTTATGGAGTTGGTTGCAGTTTTTCGTTTACGTTTTGCCTTTGAGCCCAACATTGCTAAGGATTAAATCGTTTTCTCATTGGATTTTATGTTCGCTATGGTATCACTGCTAACGCACAGGCACACAATTGTACACACCCATACATCCACGCACACCCACTCTCGTACAGTAACCCACAGCGGATATGAATTCAAGTGAATTGCATTGCATACATGGAGGCGTAACAAGATTTCTTGTTACGATTACAAACGGCAGTCTAAACGAATTGAGAATTGTGCTTTTCCTTGGGATTTTCAAACTACACCAGGTTCTGACTCTGTGTCTGCTCTACATTTGAAGGCATTCAAGCAAACGATTCAAATAGGCAATAATAATAAGTTAAAGTGGTTTAAACTCTTTTTCTTTTCTTCTCACCGCCAAGACATTTTAATTAAACAACATTTGGGGTTTTGTAAAAATTGTACCTTTCTCTATGGCTTTGATACATTGTAACCTATGAGTTGATGAATACGTATATCTGGTTGCTTTTAATTTTATTGGAACAATTTTCTTTAAGAAGAGTAATTAAAATCGAAAGAAGTGAAGTATGTTTGAATTGCTTAATTTTATTGTCAGGCTTAGAAAATATTCTTGCGGGAAATTTTCGATGGATTTGTTGACTGAGTTTTATTTTAAAGCATACTTATGCTCTCGATTACACAACCTAATCCAATTCATTGTTTCAAATTGTGGAAAAATGCAAAAACAAGTAAAAGCGTGCTTGGTGAGGCTGGTCCGAATCTTGGAAACACAACACCAAAGATACCGCTAAAAATTTATACAAAATAAATTTAGTTGGAGGGCAGAATTTTTTCGAACAATAATTTCGGCTTGTAAAGAATCAAGAAGTCAAATCGGGGGATCGGTTTATATGGGAGCTATATCAGTTTATAGACCGATTTGCACCGTACTTGGCAGAGTTGTTGAAAGTCATAACAGAACACCACATACAAGATTCCAGGCAAATGGGACAAAAATTGCGGCTCGTAAGGGCTCAAGAATTCAAATCGGGAGATCGGTTTATATGGGAGCTATATGAAGTTATAGACCGATTTGCACCATACTCAGCACAGTTGTTGGAAGGCATAGGTAAACATTATGTGCAAAATTTACTCCAAATCAAATCGGGAGATCGGTTGATATGGGAGCTATATCAGCTTATAAACCGATTTGCACCATTTGTAATCCTCAACGACCTAAGTCCATATTAAGTATCTGAGCAAAATTTCAAACGGCTAGCATGGCTGAACCGACTCAGAACGTCAAATCAAGCGATCAAAAATAAATGTACTTTATGGGGCTTTATACGAATATTTCCAGGTGTTACAAACAGAATGACTAGATTATGACAATATGGATCTCAAAACAATGGTATTTGGGAGTAAAGAACGAATTTGATATCTATTGGGTTGCCCAAAAAGTAATTGCGGATTTTTCATATAGTCGGCGTTGAAAAATTTTTTCACAGCTTGTGACTCTATAATTGCATTCTTTCTTCTGTCAGTTATCAGCTGTTACTTTTAGCTTGCTTTAGAAAAAAAGTGTAAAAAAGTATATTTGTTAAAAGTTCTCCATAATAGTTTTTTTTTTATTAAAAATGCATTTACTTTCTTTTAAAAAATCCGCAATTACTTTTTGGGCAACCAATAATATCCCTATAATAGTATATCGCCCATCCTGTGATAGAGGGTATACAAATACTTAATATCAAGGAAAACATCTTCCACCAAAGAAAATATTTCCTTAAAAAGTTTCCTTAAATGAAAATTGTTCGTCTTTAAATTAAGATTATCTTAGGCTCGAACCTTTAAAACAGAAACAAACATATTTCGATGTCTTACAAACGGAATAACGAAATAAATATATACCCCATTCTATTATGGAGTGTATAACAATACTTAATATCAAGGAAAATATCTTCCACCAAAGGAAATGTTTCCTTAAAAAGTTGGAAAATTGGTCATCTTCAAATTTAGTTTGCTTATATTTGGCTCGAATCTTCAAAACTGGGGCAAACATTTGTTCAGAGTATGCGTTCTGGTATCGTATCTGCTTCCAAGTTTTGCAGTCTTTTAGCAGCGAAAGCCGAGCATTGACATAGGAAATATTCCCATGTCTCATCATGCGCTATACTCTATATCACACAACCATTCTGCTTAAGTGAGGATATGGGACCCGTTATGTACGAAAAGCCACACTGACCTCATCCTGCTTCCTCTCGATCATAGCTTCGCCTTCGCACGGTCCGAACGCCCGCGTGGGACCTTTGTTGTCCTACCGATCGTTTCACTGTTCCACAGTGTTATAGAAGCATTCGTTGCAAACGACCCTTAACTTGCACTGCGTCGCCCCGAAAAGTTTTGCATTCATCAAGTATACTGATGGCAATCCTCCGGACTCTACGGCTGGACAATCCTCTGGACTCCTCTGCCCTTTCGTATCCCCTTTCTCCGTTACTGGTTGCAACCGTAGATCAGAGGTTGGCATGTTCGCTCTTGGCGCTTAATACTTGTTTTAAAATTGCGGCAAGAACACCAGAAAATATTTTTATTGTAAGGTTATTACCATAGGTTATTAGCCATGTAAACTTCACTACTAAAGTAGTGTCGCTCTGCTGCAAGCCGATCAAACTTGGCAATAGAAATGAGGTCCCTTATCATTGAGCTTATGCTTATATTGGACAGCATGAGAGAAGTATCACCCCTGTTCCTAGCCATGTAAACTTCTCTACTAAAGTGGTGTCGCTCTGCGGCAAGCCGTTCGAACTTGTCAATAGAAATGAGGTCAATTATCACTGTGCTTAAGCTTGTATCGAAAAGCATGAGAGAAGTATCCCCCAATTCCTAAGTGGAATGTCACTGAACAAATTTGCAAATTTGGGGGTCTACAGTCAAAGACGTTATTCTCTTTTCCACACTCCAAGACTGCTCTTCACCTTACCATCCTGGTTTTTATATCCTCCACCATAGGATGGGTGTATACTAATTTCGTCATTCGTTTGTAACACATCGTTATATTGATCTGAGACCCCAAAAAAAAAAATATATATATATATTCTGGATCTTCTTGATATCCTAAGTCGATTTATTCCTTTCCGTCCGCCTGTTCGTCTGTCGAAAAGACGCTAACTTCCGAAGGAATAAAGCTAAGTGATTAAAATTTTGCACGAATTATCCGATTTGGCTGAAATTTTGCACGAAGTATTTTGTTTTGCCTTCCAACAAATGTGCTAAGCATGCTCATATCGGTTTATAACAGCTCCCATATAAACCGATCTCCCGATTATACTTCCTGAGCCTCCAGAAAGTGCAATTATTATCCGATTTGGTTGTAATTTTTTACAACAGCTTCTTCTACGTGCCACATATTGTATAAATCGGTGCATAACTTGATATAGCTACCATATAAATTGATCTCCCGAGTTTACTTCTACTATGCGGCGCAATTTTTATCTGAATTGGTTGAAATTGTTCACAATGACTTCTTCATCGATCTTCATGAATCGGTTCATAATATGATACAGCTGTAGTAGTAAAGCAATTCTTATCCGTTATCCTTAGTTTGCTGTGAAGAGATACCGGGCAAAGAACTTGACAAATGCGATCCATGATGGTGATTGATAATGAAGATTCGGCCCGGCCGAACTTAGCACACTTTTTTATGTTGTTATACCCACTACCAAAGGATGGGGTTATACTAATCTAGTCATTCCGTTTGTAATGCCTAGAAATATTTGTCTAAGACACAATAGAGTAAATTTATTCTTGATCGTCGTTCTTGGTCGATCTAGCCGTGCCGCCCATCCGCCCGTCTATCGTGATAAAATATAGCACAGATACCAAATATTGATATAGTTAGTTGTGGATTGCAAATGGGACATATCGGTTTAGATTTATATATAGCTCCCATTTAAACTGATCTTTCGACTTGAATTTTTGAGCCCATGAAAGCCGCAATTTTTGTCCGATTTGCTGAAATTTTGAATGTGGTGTTCTGTTACGACTTCTAACAACTGTGCCGAGTACGCTCCGAATCGCACTATATCCCGATATAGCTCCCAAATAAACCGATCTTCCGATTTGACTTCTTGAGCTCCTGGAAGCCTAAATTTTCAAATTTTGCGGTCTTCTGTTACGATTTTCAACAACTGTGTCCAGTACGGTCCAAATCGGCCTATAACCTGATGTAGCTCCCATATAAACCGATGCCCCGACTTGACTTCTTGAGCCTTTACAAGCCGCAATATTTGTCCGATTTGGCTGAAATATTGCACGGAGTGTTTGTTGTTATGACTTTCAACAACTGTGCCAACTACTGTTCGAATCGGTCTATAACCTGATGTAGCTCCCATATAAACCGATCTCCCGATTAACTTCTAGAGTCCGTACAAGCACGGTCCAAATCGGACTCTTGATCATCATTGTTCGGTTCCCAGCTGCTTTAATTCTAAGTTATAAATTTATGGCCTTCATCTAAATTTATTTTGTATAAATTTTTAGCAGAACTTAGCACGATTGTACTTGTTATAAATATATGTGAATGTATTTGGTGCAAGTGAATGTGTTTGGTGCAGGTAAACAATTTTACAATAACAAACGAATATACCAAATTATATATTTTTATGTTCTACAAGCTGAACTGGACCCGCTCCGCTGCGATTTCTTTTACTTTATATGAAACAAAATTATCCTTTGAATATTTATTTTCAATAATTTAAGAGCTTTTAGTGAAATACCATGCTACGAAAATAGTATATGCATACCGCTTGACTAACAGTATAACAATATAAGTGCCTTTATCTGAATCCCTTATGATCTTTATTGGTCTACGAATTCGCTCGGACGGATAAATGTCATTAAAGTTGGGATGTTAGACGTACTTCATTTTTAAAAAGGCTTTATTTCAGCCCGATATTCTCATGATGTCTGATTTATGGGTGTTTTTGGGGGTGAGGTGGTTCCCAAGACCCTTGGCCCTGAAAAAAATATTTATTTAAACCCCATATTGCCATTGGTTTAAGGAGAGTTTATAGGATGAGGCATCCCCTATAGACTAATCACAAATATCCTTCATTTGAGCCACATATTGGCATGGCCGGACAATCAATATCGTACTCCACTGTCTTGAAGACCCAAATTGTCTTGGTGTGCAAATACGTCCTATTTGGGGGTTGTTATGGTGGTGGGACGTCCCTTAGACAGTTTGCCCCGAATGTTGATATCAGAATCGTGGTCTACTCCCAAATACCTTTCATTTGAGCCCTTATTCCCATAGTCGGCAATAATGACCGGTTTGGAGTGTGTTTTAGGGGATGGGGCGGCCATTCAGTGATTTGGCCTTGAAAATATATATCAGATTCGAGATCCTCTAAAGTACCTTTTATTTAAGCCCCATATTGCAATGGTCAGCAAATACTTCCTATATGGATGGTGTTGTGGGGGTGGGGTGGCCCCATAGACACCTTTTCCCGAATATTGATATCAGTTTCGTGCTTTACTTTCAAAGACCTTTCATTTGAGCCCCATTTTGCTATGATCGTAAATTTGTTCTCATTGGGGGATATTTTTGGGGAGGGGCGGCTTCCCAAACACCTGGTCACACATATGCAATCAGATTCGTATTCTATACTCAAATAGCTTTTATTTAAGCCGCATATTGCAATGGTCAGTAAATAAGTCAAGTTTGGGAGGTGTTTTGGGAAAGGGGTGGACTCCCAGAAACGTGGTCCCACATTTGGATATTAGATTCGTATTCTATTCGCAAATACTTTTCATTTGAGTCCCATATTCCCATGGTCGGGTTCTATATGAGAGCACACAAAATTACGCTTAAATCGCACCACCCATCTCCAAGATGTGGCGTTTCTGAAAATTAGGGTAAGGGGGGAGGGTCCGCCCCTTTCAGATATCAAAAAATGTAGTACCCTATTTGCACCACGGGATCATTATGCACCATCTGTGAAAATTGAAGAAAATCGGTTCAGCCGTTTCTGAGTCTATAAGGACCACACAAACAAACACAAATTGATTTTTATATATAAGAATAGGGTCGGAAGTGGATATTTCGATGTGTTGCAAACGAAATAGAAAAATGAATATACCCCTGTCCTTCGGTGGTGGGTATAAAAATATATAATTTGGTATATTATTTTCAATTTTCAATTTTTTACTTGCACTAAACAATTTCACTAATTGGCAAGTAGAGATAAAAAAACAAATCTAGCAAAATTGTCTTTATTACTGCATACAATTGTTACTGATTTGAATAATTTTAGTTTAGAGTTCATAATTTTTTTAATAACTTTTTTGGAGCATTTTACCAGGGGCTATTATTACTTACAAATATTTCCCTAAGGGTGGTTATTGTTGCCAACTAAATGTGTAGCTTTGGTTTTTGCACTAACAGGACACCTGCTGCTGAAACACTTAGGCACTCAACTGGTTTTAGTTTTCATTGTACTCTCACTGCGACTTTTTCACTACCACTAAGGTCATATATGCGGGGTCAGTTTTTGTTATTATTATGTTACTGCATCCATAAAAAACACCTTCTCTTTGGAGAGGAAGGGTTGCAAAAGGGATTGCACTAAATAAGCTTTTTTGCTTACATATGAGCTTTGCCTATAGTCCTTTTGCTCTCTCTATCTCGCTTTTTTCTGGTCTCAATTAAAACATTCCCCAAGCAATTACTTAACACTTATGTGTGAACATAATTTCAAGCATTGCTAAGGGGATTAGAGTTTTTTTTGTTTTAATTGGAGTTTAAGGCGAAGTAGCTAAAGTGTTGTCAAAGCGTCGCAGATAGTTTGAAAATATGATTTAATTATAAACCAAATGGTAAGCAATTTAGAAAAAAAACACACACACACACTTACTAATCCTAAAAGTATGCTTTTGCCTTTATGCCAAACCCCAAATTATATAATAAGCTTTATTACATTACGTTATCTGGCCCAGCCAAATTGGGCCAACTGATTCTATGCTATCTACGGCATTATAAATATTTTTTAAAAACTTCCCCAAAACCAAAGATTGCAAAACATTTTGAAATGTGTAAAATAAATGTTGTTAATTTTAAGCTCGTACACAAATTAAACACAATCCTGGAAGCTACCGTCCCCCTCTTCTCTCCCAAGGCACCTAAATGGGGATTTACTGACAACCTTTTGTGAAAAGGCTTACCGTTTATGAAATTCTACTCATGGTAGCACAAAGAAACCGCACAAATATTTTAAGTCCCTTTTACGGGTGGTATAGGTCGAGTAAAGTGAATGACACACAGCTAAAGTAGTTGAGTTGAAAAAAAAAACACCCTCTATAATCTGCTTTCCCCAAAAAGGGGCTACAAAGGGTATACATTTCATTTACTCGCCACTTCATTTGAACAGACTTTGAGGTGTTTTTGCCGAAGTTGTGTGTAAAAGTGGGTTTTCACCCTTTTTTCTAATTTACCTTGTTGCCGGAAAGTATGCCCTTGTCCTTGTCGGAAAAGTTTCAACAACTGTCATATATAATAAGGGGGTGGCCAAACGAATGAGCCGGGGAAGATAGAGCGGCAAGAGATACTCATAATTAAATGAGTCTGTTTTATGGGACATCCGTTTTGTGTTGCTGTTATATTTTGTTGCCTACTTTTAGGCTTTATACTCACTTGTTGTTTGTTGGCTGTTTTTGGGCTGCTTTTGCGATTAATGAAAATGTTGCCTACTTTTAGGCTTTATACTCACTTGTTTTTTGTTGGCTGTTTTTAGGCTGCTTTTGCGTTTAATGAAAACAAACAAACAAAGGCGATTTCTTTTTTATTATTTTTCAATTTTTCTTTTTCCCTTTATTAATTTTATAATAATATTCACATGCTTGTTTTCTCATCCTCTGCTTCTTTTTGTTTTGTTTTTTTTTTCTTTTCTTTTCGTCTTAAGTATTGGTTTTTGGTTGGTTTGGTTAAAAATTCGTGTATTTTGCTTTTCTTTATTCTTTTTGTTTTGTTTACTTCCTTAACCGTTTAATTATGTACAAAGTGAGATGTACTGAAAAAGATTCTTGAAGAAAATTAAATGAAAATAAATTTTATATAAAAATCCATGAGTTGAAAAAACTAAATACCTCAGAGTTCCAAAGAAGAAATCAAAGACAGGGAAAGGGATAGGTTCAGGAGGTTTCGCTTTGGGTGTTTTAGATTTTATAGGTAATAATATCTGTTACTGCTGATGTTGTTGTAGTTGTTCTTGGTAGTTATTTAGAATAATGTATATAATATGTATAGAGATAATAATAATCATAATCATAATGTAAATGCATCAGTTCTGTTTTCAATAATTTTGGTTTTTTATTTGTTTTTGTTTTATTTTTCTCGTTTGTTTGTTGTAGTTTTTTTTCGTATTACTCTAATTGGTTTATTGGACTTATTTTTTGCTTATTTACAAGTTTTTTTTTTGAATCTAAAATTAAATATATATACTTTTGCTTCCTACAGAAAGTGGTTTCTTTTAATGTGTTCCATGGTTGATCTCTTAGCAATTTAGTAATTGTTTAAAATTATTTAATAATTAGTTTATAGGGTTTTCTCATTATATTCTTGTTCTACAATTAGTATCACGATTGTCTTGTAAAATAAAATTTTAATAAAAATGAAATTTAACGAAAATCTTAATAAAGTAATTAAAGAAAGTTGGAAACAATTTTTCATAAATAGAAGAATTTAAGAATTTGAGAAGGAGCAGGTTCTATCAATAGGGCTAATGGCAGTTAAACTTTTACATGAAAAATATTGTGGAGTAACTTTAGATGAAATATAAATAACGCCGCACAGTTGTGAAAAATGTGAAAGAAACTGAAAAGAGTCCACATTTTGTTTAACAATATTTCTAAAATCGGATCTTTTCGAAAATTTTCAGTTTGTAATGTGTGAACTTGTTTCTCAATGTAGCTCAATTTAATTATATTATGTTTCAATACCAGAAACATGAGTACAGTTCAAAACCAATGTCCCGTTGTGAATTTAAACGTTGTAAAATAATAATTTGGGGCTTATAAAATTGATATCACTAAAACGGTTTGCAATACTGAATTTCATTAGACCTATCTGCTCTCAAGCCCTTATAATTTCTCGGGAGGGGGCGGACCCTCCCCTTTTCCCCAAATGTACTACCCAAAACAAAAGTGGACCGATCGGGACAATATGGTATTCTAATGAAAGGTATTCAAGAATAGAGTACGAATTTCTTTATAAAAGTTGGGTTCAAGTACCTGGTGGACCGCCCCAGCCCCAAAACCCTTTAAAATAGGTTTATAGGATCATGACAATATGGGACTCAAATGAAAGGTATTCAGGAGTAGATTACGAATAAGGTCAGGAAGTAGGAATGGCTTTATAATTTATTGATAATGGAAGGGGCGGACCCTCCACCGATTCCCCCAAAACACCATTAAAAATTAAAAGTGGACCGATGAGGTCAATAAGGGTGTCAAATGAAAAGTATGAGGGAGTAGATAACGAATTTGGCATACAAATTCATGTCGAAGTATATGGGGTCACCCTACCCTCTCAAAAACAGCAAAAATTGGCACATTAGACAATCACGGATATATGGGACTCGGTATGTTTGTTCCGTATAGACTGAAAAACGGCATAACCGATTTTCTTTCGCATAATTTTTCGGTATCGGAAGGGGGACGGACCCTCCCCCTTATGCCAAAACACAACCCAAAATCAAAAGTGGACCGATCGGAACAATGTAGGTATCAAATCAAAGGTATTGGAGAGTGGAATACGAATATGGTATTACCACAAAACTTCCCCAAACAGAGATATTAGACGTTTATTTCAATATGGGTCCCAAATGAAAAGTATTCGGGAGAAGATTTCGAATCTGGCATAAAAAATCAGTTCGAAGTATAGGGGGTCACTCCACCCCTCAAAAACGCCATTCGACCCATTATGACAATATGATACTTGGCTGAACCGATTTTCTTAAAATGTTCATAGATTGTGTACTTTGGTCTGGAAGGAAACATACCTATATAATTTTTAGATATTGGGTGAAGACGGACCCTCCCCCTAACCCCAAAAACGTCACCCATACCCGAAAGTGGTCCGATGGGCACAATAATGGTATCAAATGAAAGGTATTGGAGACCAGAAAACGAATATGGTATTAAAATTTGGTCCAAGTACCAAGCGGCCCCCCAACTGAAAAATGAAAATGAAAAGTATTATGCAGTAGATTACAAATATTGCATAAAATATTAGGTCAAAGTAATGGGAGGTCGCCCACCCCCAAATACCCCCAAATGGGCATATAAACTGACCATGGATATATGGGACTCAAATGAAAGGTATAAGAGAGTAGATTACGAATATGACATTAAAATTTGCGTTCGAATCTAGGTGGCGCTTTCCCCCTAAGGATACGTCAAATGGGTTATTTGACCCATTATGACAATATAAATAGGACTCAAGTGAAAGGTATTTGAGAGTAGAAAACAAATTTGCTATCCAATTTTGGAACCAAGTGTTTTGGGGTACGACCTAAACCACCCCCTAAACTAAATTTCATTTCCGTTGGGAATAAAGAACGGTGGCCGCCCCAGCCCCAAAACACCCGTCAAACGGTTCATATTCCACGGCCAGGGCAATATGGGGCTCAAATTAAAGGCATTTGGAAGTGCAGCAGTGGAAATATCTGAGAAACCGACAAGGGGCAAATTCTCACACTTCAATGAGTGCTTTCCGATTCAAGTTTAAACTCAATGAAAAAGGAACTTTTTTATAGCCGAGTCCGAACGGCGTCCCGTAGTGCGACACCTCTTTGGGGAATTTTTTTACATGACCATGCATGACATTGTACCTCGCAAATGTCAAGAGGGGATAAACACCGCTTTGTCCGATGTTCTTGCACGAATTTGATATCCGCATTCATGGCGAAGAGTGTTTAAGAAGGCGCAGTGGAGCGGGCCCGGTTCGGCTAGTACTTTATAATAATCATCCATGTACCGACTATTTTTTTTACAAAATATGTGAACATAAAGAAAATGTTTGTTTGTGAAGAAATTTGTAAGGATCGGACAACAAGTTTCGATATTAACATGATAAGTCGTCAACAAAAACACCTCATGTAAAATGTAGCGCATTTATAAATTTGGCTTCCACGTGGCTAATTGGTGTCAGAAAGTGATTTTATGTCGATCGGTATTCTTAACAATGGGTCAGCTCTTTTCCGTTCAAGCCTTGCAAAAAATGAGCCAATGGGTACAAAAATCTTGACACCCTCTACAGACATTTAGAACATTTAGTACTGTTCAGAGCATTACATCAAAAATGATCGGCTTTTCCTCGCATTTCTGCAGTTTGGGTCACTGCGAGATGCTACAACCGAGTACAAAGAATTGCTGTCCGAGTGGCATAACCGTTGAAAACCTTGGGAACCCACAACCATGGATTCTGCGAAAAATTTTAACAACATAAATTTAGTTGGAGGGCATACATTTATTCTACATACCAAACTTCTGTCAAACCAGCAAAAATTAAAGCTTCTAGGAACCAAACAAGGATGATCGAGAGACAGGTCTACATGGGAGCTATAGCAGTTTATAGACTGATTTGGACCATATTTAGCGTAGTTATTAAAAGTAGTAACAGAACACCGCATGCAAAATTTCAGCCATATCGGATATAAATTGCGGCTTGTAAGGGCTCAAGAAGTCAAATCGGGAGACCGGTTTATATGGGGGCTGTATCAGGTATTGACCGATTCAGACCAAACTTGACACGCGTGTCGAAGGTCATAGAAGAATTTTAGTAAGAACCGATATGCATGACGTGTTTTGTTATGACTTTCAACAATTGTGCCAAACACTGTTTGTCTCGGTCCATTACCTGATATAGCTGCCTAATAACCCGGAATCTTGACTTCTTGAGCCCTTAGAGGGCTCAATTATTATCCAATTTACAAGACATTTTGTACAACGGCTTTTCCCATGATCTTTAACAATCTTGTTAAATATAGTATGAAGTGGTCTGTAGCCTGATGCAGCTGTCATACAAACCGATCTCTTTATTTTACTTCTTAAGTCCCTAAATTGCGCAGTTCTTATTCATTTATGATTCGAATCAGACCATAACTTTATATATCTCCAGTACCATAACTATTACTTTTATAAGAATTACTAAGAAAGAACTCGACAAATGCGATATAATGGTGGAGGGTATATATGATTCGAGGCGGCTGAGCTTAGCACGCTTTTACTTGTTTGTTCCTGCTTACTTTGCTCATGTAGAGAACGTTCTCGCTGTCTAAATAAAGCTTTAAATCCTTCTTGCTTGAGAGCTCTTCTAGTTTTTCCTTGAGAACGGCCAAACGACGTCAGCCGAAATATTGGAATAAAAACAGATAAAAACCTGGACAATTTTTTTTTCAATTTAGCTACAATGTTGACAAAATTTTTCATGCAATTGGAAATTTAATGGAAGTGTTGACAAATTATGTCTTTATAATTATAATTTATTTGAAAATTTTATAGAAATTAAATTTTGACTAGATTTAGTTAAAAATTGATCCGTTTTTTTTTTGCCGTTACAGCCGATCATTTATCAAATATTTATGTACCTAGCATACTTTTTGTAATATTATCTAATAGTTGACCAACCTTTGCGATCAAGGGAATTCTTTGTGGAAGTAAAGATCGTTATGATCGAAGTCTGTGTCGATCAAGCCGCTGTATCATATATTTGAACAAATACAACACAAAATTAAAATACAGTAGTAGAAGACCTCATAGTTTGGAAAACTAAAACCAATTATAAAATTAAAGAATTTAACTTTATAAAATAATTTTCACATACCTATGTGATTCTACTCTAGTCCTAATCTTTATATTATTTGCAATTTTTCGCATACATTTTTTTGTTTTAATTTTTTTACATACATGAAAGTGCAAAGGTTTTCGGCTTCAAATGCCAAACATTTCAAAGGATTGCTACAACGTTAGTAGAAGTTCTCAACACACTCACAATCCTTTTGCATACCGAATGGCTACATTCATGATCATCCTCAATTGGCTGGGCTAGAATTTAGTACTAAAATAATTCTAGTATTAAGCTATAAATTATAACTATTACCATAGGTGTTTATTTATAATTGTTTTTATATTTATAGATAAATATTTATTTTCGTAATATATATTAATTTGCTTGTATGGTCATACAATACAATGTAGTGTTTGTAGTTGTAGTTGTTAGTTTGTTGTTCTCTTGTTATTTTTCATTTGTAATAGGAATCAATGACCCATTTTCGTTATGTATCTCTGTGTGGTTTGGTGTGTGTGTGTGTGTTATAACTATGAAATATTTTAACTTATCATTAGAATTCCTTAAATTGCGATAACATGTCATTTCATATATATAATTATTTGCCACTATATAAATTTTTTGGATCGTTATATTCGTATTTCTTATTTTGAGTGTGCCTTAAAAATAGAGATTTTTAGGTTTGACATTGGGGGTATAAAACTTTAACAACTGTTTGCGTTTACGTCTAGTTTCTTTTAGTTTTCCTTATGGGGATTTAGGTTACTCTTGTGTTTTTTTCTTTGCAATTTTCATATTTTCATTTACACTAAATTTTCATTTACAAAGGAAATAATTTACATCGTTCAACTGTACAAAAAAATCAAAAGAACTAAAGGACATCACGCTTTTATGCCTTTGCTTTGTTTTCCAGTTCAGCAAATCGTGCAGTGAATGGCAGTAGCAATGATGCCTTTGTGTTGGTGGCACATTTTCAAAAAGTCTCGTGCTAAAGTAAAACTAAAAACCTATTCACTTAATGAAGACAAAAGGGCTTACGATTATCAAAGTGTCATGCCAAAGAGGGGTAACACGATCACGGCGAAGGAGATGAGGAACAGCTTTGCACTGGAACTGCTGAGGGCCGACGCCTGACATAGTAGATCTTCGGGAAAGATTTCCAATATTGGCATTTGTTTGCCCGAGGTGGGATCATGGCAGGTGTTGGCTCGAGCTCGCTGTTAGCAAGAAGAGATAAAGAAAAGACCAAGAAAAGGTTGTCATAAAAATCCTCATATATATTTATGGTTTTAAATAATAATTAAATTTTAAAATTAAAAACGCTTACGCGCAAATCACGTGAACTTAAAGGAAGCTTTCGTGGGATATCGAAAAAAGAAAATAAAATAAAAAAAAAAATTATAGTTTTAATACATAAACAATTTTTTAAAAAAATATATAAAAAATAACGAATACACTATTGTCTGAAGAAAGCTATAACAAAAGAGATTTGGTCTGTTTAAACTTTTTCCTGGCATGGATTAATTTTATAAGCTTAAATAAAATTATAGGGAAAATAAATTCCAAGAATTTTTCCACAAAAAAAAAAAAAAAAAATATATATTATTTTTTAATTTTTTTTCTTTCGAGCCGGCCTTACGTCCGTCCTTACGTCCGTCCTTACGTCCGTCCTTACGTCCGTCCTTACGTCCGTCCTTACGTCCGTCCTTACGTCCGTCCTTACGTCCGTCCTTACGTCCGTCCTTACGTCCGTCCTTACGTCCGTCCTTACGTCCGTCCTTACGTCCGTCCTTACGTCCGTCCTTACGTCCGTCCTTACGTCCGTCCTTACGTCCGTCCTTACGTCCGTCCTTACGTCCGTCCTTACGTCCGTCCTTACGTCCGTCCTTACGTCCGTCCTTACGTCCGTCCTTACGTCCGTCCTTACGTCCGTCCTTACGTCCGTCCTTACGTCCGTCCTTACGTCCGTCCTTACGTCCGTCCTTACGTCCGTCCTTACGTCCGTCCTTACGTCCGTCCTTACGTCCGTCCTTACGTCCGTCCTTACGTCCGTCCTTACGTCCGTCCTTACGTCCGTCCTTACGTCCGTCCTTACGTCCGTCCTTACGTCCGTCCTTACGTCCGTCCTTACGTCCGTCCTTACGTCCGTCCTTACGTCCGTCCTTACGTCCGTCCTTACGTCCGTCCTTACGTCCGTCCTTACGTCCGTCCTTACGTCCGTCCTTACGTCCGTCCTTACGTCCGTCCTTACGTCCGTCCTTACGTCCGTCCTTACGTCCGTCCTTACGTGTTTTGTAATGACTTCCAACTTCCTAATATAGTTCCCATACAAACCGATATTCTGTTTATAATTTATGACCCTCTGGAGGACATATTTTATATCCGATTTGAAGTTTTATACAAGGACTTCTTCTACGACCTCCAACATACTTGCCAAATATGGTCTGAAGCGGTCGATAACCTGATAAAGCTCCCACATAAACAGCTCTCCCGATTTTACTTCATTACCCACTATAGGGCGCAATTCCCAAGTTTCCAATTTCTGACTCATTCTTACCTGAACCATTTGCTTCATTTCATCCTTTTGTATGACCTTAATTTGAGCCGATTCTCGCAACCATCTTCTCAGCCAGTGACCAAACCACACTAGGCCACATTCACATTCCAGGGGATTTTGCGCCGTCTGCAGACCGCCCATTATGCTGCGGGTTCCCACTGTGTCCCAATAGGTTTTGTTGGGATAGAAGCTATCCGCCGCCAGGGCATTGATTTTATTGTCCGATATATCAATGGAAAGATGTGGCACTGATCTCAGGGAATAGAAAATGCCCGGAGGCAAATCGGAAATTTTCGTATGGGAAATCTTTACCAGCAATTTTTGGTTGCGCGCCAAACCCTCAAAGGCATCGGGAGATATTGTCTGAATGTTGACTCCGTAAATCTCTACCAAATGTAGTTTGGTGTTGTTGATCAGCTTGGCAAATAGTTGACTGCCTATGTTGGCATCTATGCTGTGGACCTTTAGTTCTTGTAGTCCGGGAATGCGGGACACTATCTCGCCCAGATTACCATGGGCAGTAAGGTGCAATTTCCTCAGTGACCTCAGTTTGGCAAAGGCCAAAGGATTGATCACCTTAACATCAAGCAGATTCAGTTCGGACAAATGCCTTAGCGAAGCCATATCGTGCACTGTTATCCTACGCAAGGGATTATGGGCCAAATCCAAGACCCTCACCGAGGAGGGCAAATGCTCGACCGCACAGGAGGCATTCACAAACTTGTTGTGGGACACATTGACAAAGCGCAGTTGACGCATTTCATGCAGCGAGGACAATTCCTGCAGAAAGTTCCCACTGACATCGAGATACGAAAGCTGGGGCAGATTCAATTGAGGCAGCACATAGAGCCCCATGTTGTAGATTTTGAGACGCCGCAGACGTGGGGTGTGCAGAAATATCTCCTTGAGATTGGTGGTAACCAAGGGATTGGCCGACAAATCCAGATTGGTAAGATTGTTCAGAAAGCTGAAGGTGTTGTCGGGCAAGACGGTGATCTTGTTGTAGCACAGATTGATGTCGTATAAGAACTGCGAGTTGATGAACATGCTGGAGTCCAAATACTCCAACAGATTGGCAGCCATTTGAATGTTGCGCAGAGTGAAGCCCACATCGGAGAAGGCCGGCACGGGCCACACTGTCAATTGATTCTCCGAAATGTCCAAATACTCGAGGCGGGTATTCATGAAGACTTCTCGCGGCAAGGCCTTCAATTTGTTGCATCTGATTTTCAATATCCTCAACTTTCTCAAATTGGAGAATTGCTCCACCTGCAGTTGGTCCAATTTGTTGAAGCTCAAGTCCAGTTCCTGCAGGGAGTTCAGGCCCTGGAAGCTGCGGCGCCTTACACTCGTTATGTTGTTGTGCGAGAGGTTGAGTATCTCCAAAAACTCCAAATCGCCAAAGGCATGATTGGCCAGCGTCTGTATGGCGTTGTGGGCTAAATTGAGGAACCTCAAGGTGTTGGCCATGTTGGCGAAACTATCCGTCTTACTTATGGCATTGTGGGCCATATCCAGATGGTAGATGTACATGTACGACGACAATTGGTCCTCAAAATGGCTAATGCGGTTATGGGTCAAATTCAGTTTCAATGGAGTGCTGGTATTGGAGACATAGTGAAAGGACTTCAGCGAGAATGAACACAAATTGTTGAACATCAAATCCAGGGAGGCCAGATTGGGGAGAGTGGTAAAGGCCTGTTGGGAGAGGTTCGATAGGCGATTGTAGGACAAATCAATGTAGCGCAGAAATTCCAGATTTAGAAAAGCATGTTTCTCAATCGCCCGTATCTTGTTGGATTGCAGATTTATGGTCTGTAAATCACCCAAATTATGAAACGTCAAAGCGGACAACTTCTCCAGCGAGTTATAGCCCAGATCGATCTCCACCAGATGCAGGTGCACCTCGGGCAGAAAGAGATCCCTGGGCAGGGATTTCAATTGGTTAAAGCCCAAGTTGAGGTAGGATAATTCCCTCATATTCGAAAAGGACTCATTGTTCAGATGTTTGAGATTGTTGTTATCCAAGCCCAGCCACATCAGCTGGGACAAGGGAAACAAGGCATCCAAAGGATCGATGGACTCCATACTCCTAGCGGGGAAGACAGCAAATGATAACTCCAGAATCTTCAGTGTTTTGGAGACATTTTCAAAGACCATGGGATGATGAATGTTGATGTCATTGAAGCTCAAAGAGATCTCCTGGATTTGATCCAAGCCTGCAAACGAGTTCAAATGCAGGTGAGTGATTTTATTGTTCCTCAGCAAAATGGTCTGTAAATTGGAGCCCCAACCATCCACAGTGAAAATGCTCTCTGGTATATCTCCTATGGAGTTATAGCCCATATTCAGATACGACAAGTTGGTGTAGTTCTTGAGACCCAACACTGGGATCATGGTAAAGTTGTTGCCACTCAGTGAAAGCACCCTCAAGTTTTCGGTGTTTTCCGGCAGGTTACTCAGCTGATTGATATTGTTTGAGGTCAAGTACAAATACTTCAAGCGATTCAGGCGACTTAAGGCTCCTGGCACTGCATTCAAGTTATTCCTCTCCAAATCCAAATACTCCAAACTTTCCTCAATGCCCTCAAAGGCATTCACGTGGATGCGTTCAATCATATTGAAGGCCAAGACCAAGTGCACTGTGCCAATGTCCCGGAATACGGCCCCTGGTAGATGGGCTATGTAGTTTTTCTCCAAATTCAAAGCCCTTATGTGAACATCTGAGTAATTTGTTTGAAAGCAATCCGGCTCCAAAATTTCTATGAGATTTTTGCCCAAATCCAGTTTCTCCAAATGGATGCGCACCTGCCTCAAATCTATCGATTGCACACTACGCACCAGATTATCCCTCAGCGAGATTATACGCAAATCATACAAATGCTCGAATAGATGATGGGGAAAAGTGGAAAGCAGATTTCCCGATAAATCGATGGTTATGAGACTACGTGGAAGAAAATTCGGAGAGATGTGGTAAATTCTATTGTTGGACAGATCCAGCCATAGCAGTTTTTGCAAACGATTGAAGGGTTTACCCGCCTGATGACTAAGGCCTGAATGTGTTAGGCCAGGTATGGAGTTTGACGACATATGGGATCCTTTAAGATGTTCATCTCTGGTTATCGTTTGTATGGCAGCCGAGGAGGGATGACTGGCTCCTTCGTGCATTGAGGTGGGTGATACTTCGGTTATATCGTTGCCAGCCAGATGCAAGGATCTCAGGGTGTCATGCTGGGCCTCCCAATTGACATCCAGAGATGTTATGTGATTTCTAAAGGAGAGGGAAAAGGAGCAAAAGAGGAAGTAGGAATATTGGTGAGACAAAGTATGGTCATATAAGAAAATTTGTATATCCTTTCAGTTAATGATGAATCTTCTTGCCACATTTTTACTTACCTCTGCGCCACTAATCTGGTCAATGAATGAAGTTTTTGCAAAGCCTCATAGGGTATATGCTGCATTTTATTCCCTGATATATCCAAAGTCATTAAGCTGTGAGTCATGGTGCTGCAAAAAAAAAAAAAAAAAAACAAAATAAAACCATTTGCATTAAGTAGGAGTTGGTTCAAAAAAACTTAAAATATATATTTCTCAATTTCCTTCCAACCTAGGCTACTGTGGTGCAGCGAGAATGTACAAAACAAGTGAGAGCGTGCTAAGTTCGGTTGGGCCGAATCTAACATACCCTCCACCATGGATCGCATTTGTCGAATTCTATGCGCGGTATCTCTTTTTAGGCGAACAAAGAATATTGATTAAGAACTGTTATGCTATTGGAGCTATATCAAGTAAAAGTTCGATTAGGACCATAAATGAATGCAGAACATTGTAGAAGTCATTGTGTAATATTTCAGTTCATTCGCATAAGAATTGCGCCTTGTAGGGGCTTAAGAGGCAAAATCGGGAGATCGGTTTATATGGGAGCTGTACCAAGCTAAAGATCTATTCAGAACATATTAGATACGTATGTTGAAGGTCATGAGAGAAGCCGTTGTACAAAATTTCTGCCTAATCGGATGAGAATTGCGCCCTCTAGAGGCTCAAGAAGTCAAGATCCCAGACCGGTTTATATGGCAGCTATATCAGGTTATGAACCGATTTGAACCATACTTAGCGCAGTTGTTGGAAGTGATACCAAAACATTACGTTTAGATTTCAGTCCTTCGACATCCTTCTTCAATTTGACCCAGATCGGTCCAGATTTGGATATAGCTGTCATATAGACCGCCTAAATTTAGGACAGTGAGTTCCCTCAAGCCCCTTGACACACTTCTGCAATATGGCATAGATCGGTCCAGATTTGGATATAGCTGCCATATAGACCATTCTCTCGATTTAAGATTTTGGGCCCATAAAAGGCGCATTTATTGTCCGATGTCGCCGAAATTGAGAACAGTGGGTTGTGGTTGGACCTTCGACATTCTTCTTCAATTTGTCTCAGATCGGTCTAGATTTGGATATAGCTGCCATATAGGCCGATCTCTCAGTTTAAGCTTTTGGACCCACAAAAGGCGCATTTATTCTCCGATGTCGCCGAAATTTGAGCCAGTGAGTTGTGTTAGACCCTTCGACATTTTTCTTCAATTTGGCTCAGGTTGGTCTAGATTTGGAAATAGCTGCCGTATAGACCGATGACTCGATTTAAGGTTTTGGGGCCATAATAGGCGCATTTATTGTACGATATCGACGAAATTTGGGACAGTGGGTTGTGTTACGCCCTTCGACAGCGCTCTTCAATTTGGTCCAAATCGGTCCAGATTTGGAGATATTCAGGCCATAAGGGCGTATTTTTAATTCGATTTCACTGATGTTTTTACTTGTTTTAAGATTAATTATTTAAACTAAAAATATTCAGAGCCTGCATATATATTCAAAAATCGACATTCTGCCTTTGCTTGTGTTAAAACGTGTGAATTCAGTGAAAATAAATTATTAAGAGGATCCTTTGTTTTCCCTTTGTGTAGTTCTATACATAAGTGGGGTAAACCCATACCAACCTACGAGTATACGAGTTTATATATCTACCCATGTGCATCCATATGTTCATTACAATGTTCAAGTAACTAGGAATTGTATACATAGTAATACTTAACCCTACTATGCTCATACATTCACATTTTCATCGTATAACACTACTAACAGCAAAGGGAATTTAAGCACACATACACAAACACCACACCATGAATTCGTAGTATGGCCAAGGGGAGGAGAGAGAATTAAATAGAATCCTTTGCTGGCTGGCTTAATAAGAATACAAAAATATCATGCATGCAATGTTATGAAAGCGTTTGAGGCAGTACTAGCATGTGTGTGTGTGTGCGTTAGTTAAGCAATAGGCAAAGAGGGCAATTATGAAAACCGCGACATTTAACAAGTAAACACTCATAAAAATGGCTATAATCTAACACAAAACTAATATTTGTGGTTTTATTTTAAAAGCAAAGCAACGTTAAGCCATCCATAGCCACATACACACACACACTTACTCACACTTTCACCAAACACATGTTAGATAGAACAAAACACTGCCACAAAACGAGCAGAGAACAGTGGCGTAACAAGAACAACAATAGAAACAAAGACAAAACATGGTGTTCGGTTAAGGCTAATAGGGTTAATAATAGCAATACACGCATACACCCACACACCAACACACATACCTACTGTCAAGCACACTCTAAACTCATATGCCATTGGAAATGAGGTGCATGAGTTTGAGTATGTGATCACATATTCTTCAACTTTGATAAGTGCAAAATAAATGACTTTTGTGTTCTAACTTTTCACATTTGTGTGTGTAAAACACATACACAATTACAAGTAAAATGTATACAGCACTGCTTTGGAGGTTTTATTAAGCCAAAAATAGCTTAACTTTAAATTAAAACAACTTGAAATGAAAAGAAATCTGCATGAAACATATGGAAACCCACAGAACAAGGGGGTCTATGAATGTTCGCATTTTATTTTTCACATAAAGTACAGCTCAGCATCATGATTGAAGCCTGATTTGGTATATCTCCAGAGTCTCCAAGAATAGTAAAAGGGAAAATTAGTTAAATTAATTCTTACAAAATGGGTCACCAAAAATAAATTTTTAAGTAAAATGTTTGAAAAATTGAACAAAAATAAGCGATCAGACACAAAAGATATTCTATCAGATACATTTCGCCTATAGAGGGCGCAATTTTCATCAGATTGGGTTAACATTTTGTACAAAGATTTCTCTCACGACTTTCAACTGACTTTATTAAACTTGGTTTTATTCGTTCTGTGCATTGATATTATTTCTACATTAATCGATCTCCTGATTTTTCTACCCTCCACCATAGGATGGGGGTATATTAATATCGTCAATCTGTTTGTAACACCTCGAAATATGCGTCTGAGACCCCATAAAGTATATATATTCTTGATCGTCATGTCATCCTAAGTTGATCTGGCCATGTCCGTCTGTCCGTCCGTCCGTCCATCCGTCCGTCCGTCCGTCTGTCTGTCTGTCCGTCCGTCTTTCCGTCCGTCTTTCCGTCCGTCCGTCTGTCCGTCCGTCCGTCCGTCCGTCCGTCTGTCCGTCTGTCCGTCTGTCCGTCCGTCCATCTGTCCGTCCGTCCGTCTGTCCCTCCGTCCGTCTGTCTCTTCGTCCGTCTGTCGAAAGCTCGCTAACTTCCGAAGGAGTAAAGCTAGCCGCTTGAAATTTTGCACAAATACTTTTTATAAGTGAAGGTCGGTTGGGATTGTAAATGGGTCAAATCAGTCCATGCCTTGATATAGCTGCCAAATAAACCGATCTTTAGTCTTGACTTCTTGAGCCTCTAGAGGGCGCAATGCTCGTCTGATTTGACAGAAATTTTGGACGTAGTGCGTTAATATCACTTCCAACAATTGCGTTAAGTATGATTCAAATCGGTTCATAATCTGGTATAGCTGTCATATAAACCGATCTTCTTGATCCTCTAGAGGGCGCAATTGTCATCCGATTTGGCAGAAATTTTGTACAGCGGCAGAAATTTTTTCCTAGTTTTAAATCGGTCCATAACCTGATATAGCTGCCATATAAACCGAACTTTGGTTTTGACTTCTTGAGCCTTTACAGGGCGTATTTCTCGCCAGATTTGACTTAAATTTTGCACGTAGTGTTTTGGTGTCACTTCCAATAACTGTGCTAAGTATGGCGCAAATCGGTACATAACCCAATATAGCTGTCATATAAACCGATCTGGGATCTTGACTTCTTGATCGTCGCAAATGTCATCCGATATGGCAGAAAGTTAGTGCAACGGCTTTTCTCATGACCCTCAACATACGTGTCTAATATGGTCTGAATCGATCATTAGCTTGCTATAGCTCCCATATAAACCTATCTCTCGATTTTGCTACTTAAGCCCCTACAAGCCGCAATTCTTATCCGAAATATTACACAATGACTACAAAAATGTTCATCATTTACTTATGGTCCGAATCGGACTATAACTTGATATAGCTCCAATAGCATAACAGTTCTAATTCAATAGTCTTTGTTAGCCTATAAAGAGATACCGCGCATAGAACTCGACAAATGTGATCCATGGTGGAGGGTATATAAGATTCGGCCCGGCCGATTTTAGCACGCTCTTACTTGTTCCTATTGAAACTATCGGCAAAGTTAAATTTTTGCAAAATTTAACAAAAATAAGCGATCCGAAACCAAAGGTATTCTATAAGATGCATTGCGTCTATGGAGGGCGCAATTTTCATCCGATTGGTTTAACATTTTGTACAATGATTTCTCTCACGACTTTCAACTGACTTTATTAAATTTGGTTTTATTCGTTCTGTGCATTGATATTGATTCTATATCGATCTCCATGTTCATTTCTTCTCATATAGGTAATGGGAAATTCCCGATAGTGTCAATGCTATCGATATTTATTATTAAAAATATCGATATCGATAGTTTGCCAGCTCCTATTTCAAGTCCTTGATATCCAGTATCCATGCTGGTGTAAAAATAATCAATGTTTTAAATGCCCTCTTAGGCCACACTTAGCTTTCCAAATGGTTTTTGTTGACTTATCATAATAATATTGTTTGGGAAATTTTCCCTAGCTTTTGCCGGGCATTTATGTCAATATGCCAAAGTATGTGTGCGTGCGAATGTATGCTAAACATATGGTATACATATTTGCTTTGACACTATTAATATCTGTTCGCATATTAATGTGTACGTGCTCATGTCTATTTGTTTGTGCGTGTGTGTGTGTGTATTTAAAGCTTCAATGGAGATTCTTATCTATTGACATAGTAATTGTAAAGTGTTGTAATACAAATGGTATTATAATTTCTATTTGAAAGCAAATACAAAAAGCAATTTGTATAATTGCATATGTATATTGGGGTGGGTCGTAACATGTTTTGTGACAAAATTGTGGAACAATTCTCAGATTGTTCTTAGATGAAAGATATATGTGGGAGCTATATCAAAGTCAGAACCATTTTTTCCAGATTACATATCGTTCATTCTTGGGCGCCCCGGTAGCCGAGTTGGTAGCGTGCTTGGACTACCAGTGCAGGGGTCGAGGGTTCGATTCCCGCCAGAAGCCTTGGTCTGTCGCCACTGTGGTATCACAATGGACTTAAAATTGTCTAAGTGAGTCTGTAAAGGACTGCCACTCTTACCTAAACTAACCTATCGTTCATTCTTGGTCAAAAGTAGTGACTTGTATAACCTTTTACCACAATCGGAGAAAAAAAAGCTGAATACAAGAATACAGGTATAATACACTGTACCATAGTTTAAACACTTCCTGCCTACACCGCTAATGTTATATCTGCCGTTCATTGGTAGTTTACTCGAAAAAAAAAATCGATTTGTCATCATTATATGAACGCGTAAAAAATGCATAAAAGAATACGTATGAAGTTTCGTCCGGAGGTCACCGTACCGCAAAGCTTAGCATGTCCGCCTATGACGCTGAACGCCAGAGTTCGAGTCCTGGCAAAACCATAAAAAAAATTTCTGCGGTGATTTTCCTCTCCTAATGCTGGCATTATTTGTGATGTACTATGCCATGTAAAACTTCTCTCCAAAGAGGTGTCACACTGCGTCACACCGTTCAAACTCGGCTATAATAAGGAGGACCCTTATAATTGAGCTCAAATTTGCATCGGACAGCACTCATTGATATGTGAGAAGTTTGCCCCTGTTCTTAGTGTAATGTTCATGGCCAAAATTTTCAAATTTGCATGAAGTTTCGTCCAAATCTGAAAAAAAAAAATTTAGTTGGTATTAAAGTAGATCGGACAATGTTTTTGGGAGCTATATCTAAATCTGAACCTATTTTTTATCAAAACGAATACAGTTCGTCTTTGGGCTAAAAAAATGTTATGTCAAAAATTGTAGTGATTGGATAACAAATGCGACTTACACACTGATTACAATAAAAGGATGGACGGACACGCAGTATGGAAAGAAAAGATTTTTTGAGTCGATCCTTACTCTGCATCACTTCCACGATAGTGATGCAGGGTACAATTCCTTAAAAAAAATGCTGTCTGTTCTTGGAACAAAAATCGCCAATGAATAGACAAACGAATTCACAGGAAGATGAACATGGCTAAGTTGAATCCGAAAGCCATTCTTGTCGATCGATGTCGCACTGCGGCACGCCGTTCGGACTCGGCTATAAAAAGGTGGTCCCTTATCCTTGAGCTTCAAACTTGAATCGGACTGCACTCATTGATATGTGAGAAGTTTACTCCTTTTCCTTAGCGGAATGTTCATGGACAAAATTTGCAGTTATTTTTATAACCTCCATCATACGATAGGGGTATACTAATTTCGTCATTCTGTTTGTAACTCCTCAAAGTATGCGTCTAAGACCCCATAAAGAACATATATTCTCGATTGTCATGTCATTTTAAGTCGATCTAGCCATGTCAGTCCGCCTGTCTGTCCGTTTGTCTATCCGTGCGTCTGTCTGTCCGTCCATCTTTCTGTCCGTCTATCCGTCTGTCTGTCGAAAGCACGCTAACTTCCGAAGGAGTAAAGCTAGGCGCTTGAAATATTGCACAAATCTTTTCTATTAGTGTAGGTCGGTTGAGATTGTAAATGCGCAAATCGGTCCATGTTTTGATATAGCTGCCATATAAACCGATCTTGGGTCTTGACTTCTTGAGCCTCAAGAGGGCGCAATTTTTAATTTGACTGAAATTTGGCACGTGGTTTTTTGGTATGACTTTCAATGACTGTGCTAAGTATGATGCAAATTGGTACATAACCTGATATAGCTGCCATATAAACCGATCTGGGGTCTTGACTTCTTGAGCCTCTAGATGGGGCAATTCTCATCCGATTTGTCATAAATTTTGTAAAACGGCTTCTCTCATGACCCTCAACAAACGTATTCAAGATGGTCTGAATCGATCAATAGCTTGAGCCCCTGGAAGTCGCTATTTCTGTCCTACTTGGCTGAAATTTTCATACATATATTGTGCCACGTACGGTCCAAATCAGTTCATAACCTCTTATAGCTCCCATATAAACCGATCACTACATTTGACTTCCTGAGTCCATCCTGAGTCCTGAGTCCGCAATTTACCAAATTTGGCTGAAATTTGGCATATGGTGTTCCGTTTTGACTTTCAGCAACTGTGTTAAGTACGGTTTGAATCGGTCTATAACCTGATATACCTCCCATATAAACCGATTTCCCGATTTGGCTTCTTGAGCCCCTTCAAGCCGCAATTGTCGGCCGATTGGGCTGAAATTGAGCTTATTGTGTTTTGCTATAACTTTCAACAACTATGCCAAGTAGGGTCCAAATCGGTCTATAACCTGAAATAGTTCCCATGTAAACCGGTCTCTTAATCATCCTTGTTCGGTTCCTAAAAGCTTTAATTTTTTTTTCTTGTTTGACAGAAGTTTAGTATGTAGAATAAAATTATGCACTTCAACTAAATTTATTCTGTATAAATTTTTAGCAGAATCCATGATGGTGGGTTTCCAAGATTCGGCAAAACTTAGCACTGTTTTACTTGTTTTATTTCTGGCGTAAATCCAAAGCTTTTATCAAAATGGCATGAGAAACTTTTAATGGTGCCCATCTTTTCCGAGCTTTTATTGCAGCGGAGAAAAGAGAAATCACAATGGGTTATATTATGGTCTATGTATGTGTTAGGGCATGTTTTTGAAGTCATCCTCTTCCAATATTACCTACGATATAGCCGCAAATGTTTTCTATGTTTGTTCATATCAAAGTATTCAGTGTGTACCTTAATAGGTAACAGGATCCATTCATTATATTAGTCACCTCCATGGCTGCTATATCCTTTACATTGCACAGCACCTAACAAATGTCGTCAACATTAGGAGGGGATATCTCGTGATGTTCAGCCAAGGATTCGAATGCAAGTATTCTGCGTCATAGGCGGGTATTATAACCTGCGGAAATCGCTATTTATCGTCTGAAAGGCCTCAGATTCGATCCACATTCAAAGTGAAATGCAGCTGTCAATTACTGTGACAAAGGCCCCCAATACCCATCTCAACTCTATCTTGGTTAATCGACTTCTAATCGTCTTTGAAAACAATATTTGGGGTACGATGTTACCTGTACGGACTCTATATCCTATCCTCCTCTCTGATTGTGTGTGAGTTTTGAAATCTCATCGAGCCATCCATGTATGTTGTTTATGCATACCTTGTTGTATACTGAAGTATGCCTATTTTACTCAGCCTAAGAGCAACGAAGGCCTGTTTTGGCACATTGTGATAACCTAGCGAGAATATATATGTGAAAAGTAAAGAAGAACTGTGTATCCCCAGATCAGGCTTAGAAATAATATTAGAAGATAAAGCTCTTACCCTTCATGCTCACACGTGACTTAGGGAATCACCTATTCACGATAACCTAAATGTCCAATGGGTGTGTGCCAACCAGTGAGTAGAAAAGTGAGTGTTAAATATCATAGCGCCCGTTGTCGTCTATCAAAGCATCCCAATCCTGCCTTTAATACGTCCCTGAGGAAATTTCCTAGGGAAACATCCACAAGATCTTCCATATTCGGATAAAATCCGCTTTCTTATTGTATAAAACTTGTGTCCCTGTAAACCCGTACTTGTGCTAGATCATCTCCTTCTGCTCAAGAGAGCTTATTGATATTCGTCCATGGTAGGCGGTTTGACGCAATGAGTCCTTCATCGGCAAGGGCTGCCACCTCAGTGTGCAGCATACTGCTACAACAACAACATAATCGTTCGACTTCTCATTTCCTGGCATAAGATGGTGTCTGGAAACGCAAGTCGAGCTATGTCATGAGCCTGGTGTTTCATTTAAGAACTCCAAACAGTTCACTTCGCATTTGAAGCTCAAATGCTTCATTGCAATATAAATTCAGCATCTCTTTTAAGTCAGTCTATGATGCATACCTCAGTGATCCTGGGGGTCCAACTAGGTCAAGATTCTAGATTTTTTTAAACAATAGATACTTGATTAATAGATGGTGGAATAAAATAAAAGTTTATGACTAAAAAAAAACTGCCCTAAAATCTTCAAACGTCCTAATTTCGTCATATAGTATTATGAGCCTTTAATTTTGTTTGTGCTAAATAATCGGCATTCATTGCAGAATTCTATTTGTTGTTCGTTGATTCATAAAAATTATTTCAGAATTGAGGCGGTGAGTCTTTTGAAGCATAGAAGTTGAAGTAAACGTTCAAATAAATTTTTCCACAAACACATAGTGTCACAAACACATCTCAAGCGACGATAACACACCGATAACTAACATTCTGCTCCGACATTTGGCCTTTGTGCAAATTTCTCATTCAAATTATTTCTTTGTGTGTGCCACAATGCCACAATAAAAGTTGACCATAATTGTATTTTCCAAGCGGATCTTCTTTGTGCAAACGAAACATAAACACTACCAGGAGCAGGCCCATGAGGTTTTATGGGCATGGGGGGGGGGGGGGGGGGAGGAAATGGGTCAGGCTGATTGACAATGGAGTGGCAATGACATGCTTCATATTAAATGTGTCAGGATTATTGGAAAATAAATGTGCACTTCAATAAATTCCAATCAGTTCAATGACCATCATCATCATCATTGCCGCTAAAGCCAACGCTTTTATTCGTGCTGCTGCTGATGCTGCTACTGTTTCCGCTGCTGTGGCTTCTCATGTGGCAATAACAATTATAATTGCAATAATGAATGCTATTTTCAGTAATGCATTAGAATGAGTATTCTGCTTTTTGTAAGCGTGTGTGTGTGTATTCGTGAATGTGAGTATCCTTTTCCGTTCATTTGTTTTCATGGTCTGGGTATGTGTGTGATGATTAGCAATGTTGTGTTTAAAGTAAGAGAATGGCCAAAATGTTCAAAATCAAAGACAATAATTGCCTAAATTGCTCATTTCGAATCATTACATTAATTTGCAATGAACGAATGCTTTGTCGATTCAAAAAGAACAGAGTTGGATCATCAAGAACAATGGAGGGGAATTTTAAAGACAGAATTTCGGATATTTAACTTAAATGTTGTAGAATGGAACTTACTTTCAGAAGTATTGTGAGTTGATTCTTATGATTATTTAAAGTCTTAGTTGACCCACTTTCACGAGAAGATTTGCATTTTTATGTCAGTTGAGCAGAGGGGTGTTAAAAAGATGGTTAGGTGGCATTGGACCATTAGACTTCAGAATGTGTCCCCTTACTTGTAACAGTAAGAACAGAAACGGGTATTATACCAAAATAGCGAAGGATTAGTTGAGGAATAATCACAGCCAAGGCTTGCTTCTGCCGCGGGGAGCTTATTTTGGCACGTATTGACACAGGCGTGCATATACATGCATCAGCTCGGATTCCCTCATTCACCCGAGCTTTCCACCAGAAGAATCAATGTTGCCACTAGAAAGTGACCCATTGCAGATATTTTACCCTGATGATCCTTGCGAAGTAAGACTAATAAAAATGTTTGTGAACTTACACCGCGGAGACAAATGGCGCAAACAACTATGAGAGTTTTTCAAATTTCATTATTTATGTATTTATACCCTACACCACTACTGTGGTACAGGGTATTATAACTAAGTGCATTTACATGTAACATCCAAAAGGAAGAGAGATAGGCCCATTGATAAGTATACCGATCGAATCAAAATCACTTTCTGATTCGAATTAGCTTTGTCCGTCTGACTGTCCGTCCGTCTGTCTGTCCATGTTAATTTGTGTACAAAGTACAGGTCGAAATTTTCATCCGATCTTCTCCAAATTTGGTGCAGGCATGTTTTCTAGAGACGAAGCTTGGTATTCAGAGACTGGATAAAATTATGCCTGTTTTCTGATGCCAAAAGTTTTTGGATGATTAATTTACGGTGTTTGAAACTGAGTATTGCAATAAGGGACTCAAATGAAAGGTATTCTGCAGTAGAATTCGAATTTTATATTAACAAGAACAAGTAAAAAGGCGTTAAGTTCGGCCGGGCCGAACTTTGGATACCCACCACCTCGGGTATATATGTAAACCACATTTCATTAAAATTCGGTGAAAATTCCATACCTTATGTCCCATATCAGTTATATCAAAATAGGTTCCGATTTGGACCAAATACTAATAAGTATACTAGCTAAATCTAAAAATAAACCGATCTGAACTATATACGACACGGATGTCGAAAAGTCTAATGTAAGACACTGTGTCAAACTTTAGTGAAATCGGATTATAAATGCGCCTTTTATGGGGCCAAGACTTTAAATAGAGATATTGCTCTACATTGCAGCTATATCCAAATCTGGACCGATTTGGGATAAGTTGCATAAAAATGTCGAAGAGCCTAATAAAAAGCACTGTCCCAAATTTCGGCGAAATCTGACAATAAATGCGACTTTTATGGGGCCAAGACTTTAAATCGAGATATCGGTCTATGTGGCAGCTACATCCAAATCTGGACCGAACTGTGCGATATTGCAGAAGTATGTCAAGGCCCTTAAGCTAACTTACTGTCCCAAATTTCGGCGACATCGGACAATAAATGAGCATTTTATGGGCCCAAAACCATAAATCAAGAAACCGGTCTATATGGCAGGTATATCCAAATCTGAACCGATCTGGACCAAATTGAAGAAAGATGTCAAAGGGGCTAACACAACTCATTGTCCCAAATTTTAGCAAAATCGGATAATAAATGTGGGTTTTATGGGCCTAACACCATAAATCGGAGGATCGGTCTATATGGCTGCTATATCCAAATCTGGACCGATCTGAGCCAAATTGACGGAGGATGTCGACGGGCCTAACACAATTCACTGTCCCGAATTTTATCAAAAACGGATAATAAATATGGATTTTGTGGGCATTAGACCCCAAATCGGAGGATCGGTCTATATGGCAGCTATATCCAAATCTGGACCGATCTGAGCCAAATTAACGGAGGAATCTGAAGGGCCTAACACAACTCACTGTCCCAAATTTCAGCAAAATCGGTTAATAAATGTGGCTTTAATGGGCCTTAGACCCTAAACCGGAGGATCGGTCTATATGGCAGCTATATCCAAATCTGAACCGATCTCAGCCAAATTAACGGAGGAAGCCGAAGGGCCTAACACAACTCACTGTCCCAAATTTCAGCAAAATCGGTTAATAAATGTGGCTTTAATGGGCCTTAGACCCTAAACCGGAGGGTCGGTCTATATGGCAGCTATATCCAAATCTGAACCGATCTGGACCAAATTGAAGAAAGATGTCAAAGGGGCTAACACAACTCATTGTCCCAAATTTTAGCAAAATCGGATAATAAATGTGGGTTTTATGGGCCTAACACCATAAATCGGAGGATCGGTCTATATGGCAGCTATATCCAAATCTGGACCGATCTGAGCCAAATTGACGGAGGATGTCGATGGGCCTTACACAATTCACTGCCCCGAATTTCATCAAAATCGGATAATAAATGTGGCTTTTGTGGGCCTAAGACCCCAAATCGGAGGATCGGTCTATATGGCAGCTATATCCAAATCTGAACCGATCTGGGCCAAATTAAAGAAACATGTCAAAGGGCCTAACACAACTCACTGTCCCAAATTTCAGCAAAATCGGATAATAAATGTGGCTTTTATTGGCCTAAGACCCTAAATCGGCGGATCGGTCTATATGGGGGCTATATCAAGATATAGTCCGATATAGCCCATCTTCGAACTTAACCTGCTTATGGACTAAAAAAGAATCTGTGCAAAATTTCAGCTCAATATCTCTATTTTTAAAGACTGTAGCGTGATTTCAACAGACAGACGGACAGACGGACGGACAGACGGACGGACATGTCTAGATCGTCTTAGATTTTTACGCTGATCAAGAATATATATACTTTATAGGGTCGGAAATGGATATTTCGATGTGTTGCAAACGGAATGACAAAATGAATATACCCCCATCCTTCGGTGGTGGGTATAAAAAGGGTGCCAAGTTCGGCCGGGCCGAATGTTGGGAACCCACCTCCATGGATTCCGCAAAAAATTCATACAAAATAAATTAAAGTGTAGGTCATCATTTTATTCTACATACCAAACTTCTGTAAAACCAGCAAAAATTAAAGCTTCTAGGAACCGAACAAGGATGATCGAGAGACTGGTTTATATGGGAGCTATATCAGGTTTTTCACCGATTTAGACAGTACTTGACTTGGTTGTTGGAAGTCATAAAGGTATACCACATGCAAAATTTCAGCCAAATCGGACAAAAATTGCGGCTCAAGAATTTAAATCAGGAGATCGGTTTATATGGGAGCTATATCAGGTTATAGACCGATTTGAATCGTATTTTGTACAGTTATTGAAAGTCATAACAGAACACTACGTGCAAAATTTGAGACAAATCGGGCAAAAATTGCGGTTTATAGGGGTTCAAGAAGTTAAATCGGGAGATTGGTTTATATGGGAGCTATATTTAAATCTGAACCGATATGACCCATTTGCAATCCTTAACGACCTACATCAATATTAAGTATCTGTGCAAAATTTCAACCCGCTAGCTCTTTGTTTTCGACCTCTATGGTGATTTCGACACACGGACGGACATTGGACATTTTAAGCAGCTAGGTCTTTGCGTTCGACGTCTATGGTGATTTCGACAGACGGACATGGCTAGATCGAATCTGAATGTCGAGGCGATCCAGAATACGTTGTGTGTTGCAAACGGAATGACTAGATAATCATATCCCCATCCTATGGTGGTGGGTATAAAAATAAAGTTCAGAGGAGACGAAAAAAAATTTGGATAGCAGCGTGACGTTACCTTGGAATGTTATGAGCGAACTAGTTTTCAGGGAGACTTTTTCAAGAACGCGAATGATCCCCCCCACTAGGGGGACCTCCCCACTAGGGGGACCTCCCCACTAGGGGGACCTCACCACTAGGGGGACCTCCTCACTAGGGGGACCTCCTCACTAGGGGGACCTCCTCACTAGGGGGACCTCCTCACTAGGGGGACCTCCCCACTAGGGGGACCTCCCCACTAGTGTGGCCGCCCCACTCCCAAAACCCAAAAAATATATTCAAACCAATCACGACAAAGGCATTAAAGAATGAAAAACTTATCTGATATCAAATTGTGGGACCAAGTGTTTTGGGGCCACCCCACCCCCCAAAAACCCCCTAAGTTGGACATATTTACCGATCATAGCAATATGGGACTCAAATAAATCCTCCAAAACACCCTCACCAAACCGCACATGTTTGTCAACTATGCATATATGGGGCTAAAATGAAAGGTAATTGGAAGTCGAGCACGAAATTAATACCCAGTTTCGGTACCAAGTTTCTGGGGGTTCACATAACGCCCAAAACCCTCTAACCACCACCAAGGGGACCTTCCTACTCCAAAAATCCCCATGAGAATATCGGGCTCAAATAAAGTCTTTTAAGAATGGAGTACATTTAAAATCCAAACTTAAATGACCCTAAACACTCCGAACGAATTCATGCCGATTAGAGCACACGTAAAGAAATTCTTGTGGATGTAGAAAGTGACAGCACAAGAAAGTGATAGCACCTTATGCATGTTGATAAAAATCTTAAGTCACGTATCGATGGAACGGTAAAAAGTTGGCGCGAATCCCCATATTTTCCAATGAAAGCATTAATGCGGGTGGACTTACATTTTACCATTTTATATGAAAAATAATAACCTTAAGAATATTTTTCTTACTCTTATGGCAGGGCGCCCCGGTAGCAGAGTTGGTAGCGTGCTAGGATTACCAGTGCAGGGGTTGCGGGTTCAATTCCCACCAGAAGCCTTGGTCTGTGGTATTACAATGGACTTAAAATTGTCTAAGTGAGTCTGTAAGGGGCTGTCACTCTTACCTTACCTAACCTACTCTTATGGCAACTAAACAAACACTCCCTCCCCCTTTCTAAACACAATTATGTCTACGCTTCTGTTGTGCTAAAGGAGTTTTGCATTGTTCAAACGTTATTATCAACTCAATAAAGCTTATTTAACACAAATGTCGGCAGCGAAACAAAGCACTATCGAATGCAATTCATTTGTATGTATGAAAGGGTTTTTAACATTCATGCATTCATTCATTCAATCGGACATTCAGTCGGTCGTTCGCTCATTCTTCAATCATTACCGTTGCTGTTGTGCATTCTCTATGAAATCAAAAGTTAACGAACATCAGCCAACAATTCTTGGGCCATTTGTACGTTTTGATTTGGCGGAAACGGAAATGATGTTGTTCGAATGGCCTTTCAACTGTAGTCGACCTAACTCCCCTCCTCTCTCTCTCTCTTCCGTTCTCTAAACTTTTGGTATATTGAACTGCATTGAATTGTGGCTTGCGCTTGTTTTGGCCCAATAACTTAGTCTAGTGTTTTCCTCGTTTTCATTCATCCCTGTTGTTGCTGTTGTTGTTGTTCTGCTAAAATACAAGAGCTGAGTTGGCCAATGTTAGAAATTGGGTAAAATGAGAATAGGATATAAACGTTGCAATTGATGTGTGTACCTTACTGCTAATGATGCTACTAATGAAGGAAGGCCAGGTTATGGTTTTGTTTTTTTTTTTTTTTTGGGAATTGACATTACTTCTTTGCTTGCCACATTTATTGCATTCGATTTATCAGTCTAATTGACTTTGAAATTTTAGACGTGTGTGTAATGAAATAGTGGGAGGAGGTGTGTACGGCAGGTATATTCGATGGTTAAGGTTTAAAGGCATCTGAATAATAATTTAAGTGATTTATTCTTTATGGTGACTGCCATCGAAGGAGAGGAACATTTTTTAGGGCATTCCGCTTCTAACACGTCGAATTACATATTTAAGATCATTCACAGCAAAACTATTTTTCATCCTTATATCATTTTAAAGGGATTAAGGGATACAAAAGGCTTTAAAAATTGGCATTTATGAAAGGGTTTTTACCATTTTTCTATTCAGATGCCAAAGAGGTTGTTGTCCAGTTGGAAAAAAGGAGTCATTTCTGAAGGGAAAAGCAATGTCTTAAGAAATTTGACATAAGAATATCTAAAAAGTTATCCAGATTATGTGCAAATTGGTTGATTTCTAATGGGCTCAGAGGCCTATCGGTAGGTTTTTGTAGTTATTTACCTCGACACCACAATATTTTGAAAGAGGGTTAAGTCAAAGCATGGTACGATACTAAAATTGTTTTCCAAGGATATGTTTAATCCCAACATTGTTAATGATTGCAGATATATCAAAGAAAAGATGTGGAGAGAGAGAAAGGGAGAGTGATGGCATTTGCGCACAAATTATTGAGTGTAGTTCTTATTTTTTATATCCTCCACCATAGGATGGGGAGTATACCAGTTACTTCATTCCGTTTGTAACAATTCTGGGCCGTCTCAACATTCTGTGTCGATCTAGACATGTCCGTACGTCCGTCCATCTGTCGAAGTTGTGATAGTGGTCGTACGGGTAAGGCTACCCTCTTGAATTTTTTGCACAGATACTTTTTATTGATGTTGGTCGTTGAGGAATGCAAATGGGCTATATGGAATGAGATTTGAATAGGCCCCCATAACCCAACCGATCCTCAGATTTGAATTTTTGAGTCCCAAGAATCCTTAATTTTCATCCAATTTGGCTAAAATTTGGAACAAAGACATAGGTTATGATTTCCATTGTCCGTGCAAAGTATTATCCACATCGGTCTATGTACAGATAGAGCCCCCATATTAACCGATCCTCAGATTTGAATTTTTGAGTCCCTAGAATCCTTAATTTTCATCTGATTTGGCTAAAATTGAGAACAAAGACATGGGTTATGATTTCCATCGTCCATGCCAAGTATGATACAAATCGGTCAATAAACAGATATAGCCCCCATAAAACCGATCCCCGGATTTGAATTCTTGATGCCGTAGAAGCCTCAATTTTTATCCGATTTGGCTGAAATTTGGACCAAGGACTTGAATTATGGCTTCCAATATACATGTCAAGTATGATCCGAATCGGTCTGTAAACAGATATAGCCCTCATATAAACCGATCCCTTGATTTGACTTCTTCAGCCCTTAGAAGCCAAAACTTTCAGCTGATTTGGCTGAAAATTGGCTCAAAAACCAATTTTAAAACTTACAACATCAGTGGCAAGTTTTATCGGAATCGATTAGTATGGTGATATAGGCCCCCTTAGTACCGATATGACTCCTTGGGACCAAAATATGGTTGCCCCAAAAGTAATTGCTGATTTTTCATATAGTCGGCGTCCCTTAGTACCGATATGACTCCTTGGGACCAAAATATGGTTGCCCCAAAAGTAATTGCTGATTTTTCATATAGTCGGCGTTGACAAATTTTTTCACAGCTTGTGACTCTGTAATTGCATTCTTTCTTCTGTCAGTTATCAGCTGTTACTTTTAGCTTGCTTTCGAAAAAAAGTGTAAAAAAGTATATTTGATTAAAGTTTATTTTAAGTATCATTAAAAATGCATTTACTTTCTTTAAAAAAATCCGCAATTACTTTTTGGGCAACCCAATAATTCAAATACAAACTCAGTTAATAAGGGTACATTTTTAGAGGCCGAACTTAAAATGCTTTTACTTGTTCTAATTTCTGCACTGTTTAGTTTATAACACTCCCATTCGCGTTCTAGGAAAAGTCTCCATTCATATGTGATCTTTTTTCACATCCTTCTTTCTTCTGAATCAGCTTTTCAACGCATTTCAATAAGCCTGAAAACCAGTTCGCTCATTATATTCCAACTTTACCTTTACATATTGCAATTAACAATCTTTTTCTATGAAAGGATTTGTTTGTATTTTTTGATTAAACTGGGAGTGAACATTGGAAAACCATAACCAGCGTCTATAGACTTGAACTTATATGTATTCAAATTAACATGAACAGACATACAGATTAGCAGACAGATGTGGAGGTAGATGGACAGATGAACATGAACACAGATAAACGAACAGACAGACAGATTGGCAGACCGACATACGGACTGATAAATCGACAGAATCGCAGACAATCAGACATACAGTCAGAAGGACAGACAGACAGGGAGAGTTTCATCACCCACAGAACCCCAAATGCATTTTGTAAATAAAGTATTTTCTGCTTGGAATTTTCATCCGCCAAACTCTGACATGGTTTGCCAATAATGTGCAATATTGGCAAATTTAGCATCTTTGCCACTATCGTCTTGAAACAAAATCTACTACAAAATCCCACACATACCAATTTTGGGAATTCTGGGTATTGTCTTGGCATTCTAAATAAGTTGATTTAGCCCTGTTCATCCATCTGTCAAAATCACGCTAACTTTCGAAGCAATAAAGCAGGGCGCTTGAAATTTTGCACGAATACATCCTGTAAGTCACTTGGGATTGTAAATGGTTTATAGCGGTCCATCTTTTGATATAGATGCCATATCAATCGATCCTGGATCTTGACTTCTTGAATTCTTATCCGATTTCTGTGAAATTTTCCTCCAACGGTTTTATTTTGACTTCCAACAACTTTGCTTAATAAAGTGCAAATCGGTTCTTAATCTGAGATGTCTCCCATATAAACCAAATTTGGATCTTGATTTCTTGAGCCGCTAGAGTGCCTAATTGTTATCCGATTTGACTTAAGTGTTTCAGTTTGACAACCAACAACTGCGCCAAATATGGTCCAAATCGGTTCATAACCATGATTATAGCTGCATATATGGGTTGCCCAAAAAGTAATTGCGGATTTTTCATATAGTCGACGTTGAAAATTTTTTTCAACGGCTTGTGACTCTGTAATTGCATTCTTTCTTCTGTCAGTTATCAGCTGTTACTTTTAGCTTGCTTTAGAAAAAAAGTGCGCGAAATTTTGTTTACATTTGTTTGTTTGGCGTCAATTTTAATATGGAGCCCACAAAGGAGCATTTTCGTCATATTTTACTTTATTATTTCCGTAAAGGAAAAAACGCGAAGCAGGTTGCTAAAATGTTACGAGATGTGTATGGTGATAAAGCCTAAAAAGGAAGACAGTGTCAAAATTAGTTTCCCAAAATCCCCTCTGGAGATTTTTCACTTAAAGATGAGCCACGTTCAGGTCGGCCAAATGAAGTTGATGATGACCAAATCAAAGCATTAATCGAATTGGATCGTCATGTAACTGAGCGTGAGATAGGAGAGAAGTTAAATAAACCAAAATCAACCGTTCATTATCACATAAAAAGTCTTGGACTGTTGAAAAAGCGAATCAACGCTTGTGATATGCACCTTAAACGCAATGAATTCGATCCGTTTTTAAAACGAATCATAACTGAAGATGAAAAATGGATTGTTTACAACAACGTTAGTCGAAAACAATCATGGTCCAAGCATGGTGAACCAGCTCAAACCACTTCAAAGGCTGATATCCACCAAAAGAAGGTTATGCTGTCTGTTTGGTGGGATTGGAAGGGTGTGGTATATTTTGAGCTGCTGCCAAGGAACCAAACGATTAATTCGGATGTTTACTGTCAACAATTGGAAAAATTTAATACAGCCATCAGGGAGAAGCGACCAGAATTGGTCAATCGTAAAGGTGTCATATTCCACCAGAACAACGCTAGACCGCACACATCTTTGGTCACTCGCCAAAAACTGAGTGAGCTTGGCTGGGAACTTTTGATGCATCCACCATATAGCCCTGACCTTGCACCATCAGACTACCATTTATTTGGATCTTTGCAGAGCTCCTTAAATGGTAAAACTTTCGGCCATGATGAAGCTATAAAATCGCACTTGGTTCAGTTTTTTGCAGATAAAGGCCAGAAGTTCTATGAGCGTGGAATACTAAATTTGCCAGGAAGGTGACAAAAGGTTATCGAACAAAATGACAATTATATGTTTGATTAAAGTTCATTCAAAGTTTTATTAAAAATGCATTCACTTTCTTTTGAAAAATACGCAATTACTTTTTGGGCAACCCATAAATCCATCTCGGTTCTTGACTTCTTGAGGCTCTACAGAGCGCAATTATCATCCAATTTCACTGAAGTTTTCATAAAAAAACTGGGCCAATTATGGTTTAAAAATGTTCATAACCTGATATAGCTCCCATATAAACCGATTTCGCATCTTGATTTCTTGAGCCGCTAAAGGGCGTAAATTATATCCGACTGGGCTGAAATTTTGCATGAATTGTTTTGTTCTAACTTTTAATATCTGCTCCAAGTATGGTTTATATCGCCACATAACCTGATATAGCTGCCATATAATCCGATATCGGATCTTGACTTCCTCAGCCTCTAGAGGGCGCAATTTTTATCCGATTTGGCTGAAATGATCAAAAATTTTGCACGAAATGTTTTGGTTTGACCATCAACAACTGTGCCAAGTATAGCCCAAATAGAATCACTTTCTGATATAGCTCCCATATAAGCCGATCTCGGATATTGACTTTATGAGCCTTTAGAGGGCGCAATTGTTATCCGAATTTTGCATAAAGTGTTTTGTTTTGACTTTCAACAACTGTTCCAAGAATGGTTTAAATCGGTCCATAAACTGGTTCACCCGATATATTTCTTGAACCACTATAGGGCGCAATTTCCATCCGATTTGTCTGAAATTTTGGTGGTGTTTATTAATTACTTCCAACCACTGTGCCAAGTTCGTTTCGAATCAGACTATAACCTGATATAGCTCCCATGTAAATCGGTCTCTCGATCGTCCTTGTTCGGTTCCGAAAAGCTTTAATTTTTGTTGGTTTGACAGAAGTTTGTTATGTGCTGATCGTTATACCCTACACAGCTGCTGCGGTACAGGGTATTATAACTAAGTGCATTTACTTGTAACACCCAGAATGAAGAGAGCTGGACCCATTGATAAGTATACCGATCGAGAATCACTTTCTGATTCGATTAAGCTATACCCATGTATTAATTCATATTAATTTGTGTAAAAATTAAAGGTCGCAATTTTCATCCGATTATCTTCAAGTTCGGCGCAGGCATATCTTTTAGCAAAGAGACGAATTCTTTTGAAATTGCAAAACAATCGGTTCAGATATTGGATGTAGCTGATCTTTTCGTCCCATTTGGACTAATATTGCAATAATTTGGTTATTTGTTAACCGATTCCCTAGAAATTTGGCAGCAAGGATTTTCTTATGACTCTCGATATTACAGATTGTAGAAATTGGTACAGATTTAGATAAAGGTCCATATATTGCCAGATTTTCTCCTTCTACAGCCTCTGCAAGCACGTCTATTGACCAACGTTCCCAACATTTCGTACAACGCTTTTGGCGACAGCTACCACAATTTCTAAAGAGTTTGACCAACTTGAATTCAGATTCAGACATAGCTCCTACATATATTTTGAGTTATATAGCTATAATGTTGTAATCGTAACCAATTCTCTCCAAATTTAGCATGAAGGATTTTCTTATGACTATCGGCATTACTGACGAATTTCATAAAACTCGGTTCCGATTTAGATATAGCTCACATAGATAAATCGCCCGATTTTCACTTCTAGAGCCACTGCAAGGACATATTTTAACCAATCTACCCAAAATTGTATGACAGTTGAAATTTTTTAAAAATTTTTTTTCAAAATCGGTTCAGATAAATATTTTTCTTCCATATGCATCGCCCTATTTGCACTTATAGAGCAGAAGTTGTTAAAATTTTCAACACATTTGCTCGAAATCTCATTCGGATTGTTTTAATGCATCTGAAATCCTCCACCACAAGTCCATCAACATCGATTCAGAATTAGATATAGCTATATATATATTAGATATAACCATTTATAACTAACTATGTATTACTTCTATACTGCTAATTGTATGCGGCCTTTCAACCTTGTCTTACCCTAACCTTCCTCTTCTATTTTTATTTCAACTCTTTCAGCAAAATTTTTGGTAACCTTATTAGTGGGCAATACACAAATTTGCTTACTCTGCATTATGTCATTGCCACTGGCTGTATGTAGGCTTTAACAATCATTCAACCATTCATTCGTGTGTATGTGTGCGCAAAATATTCGTCCTGCCATTACACATAACTGATCCGGGCAACAATTCAATGAGCGTAATGTTTGTTTTCCACTTGACTGCTCTAAATGTTTCACTCATGGCCAAAGCCAAAGCATTTCCACAACACCATTATCACCATCAACTACTGCATCGTTGTGTGGCGGGTGACCTATTGTGTCGAGCACACATTTCCAGTATTTGATTGTTCTTAGGCAAAGGCTTTGGAAGTAGTTATAACCATAATGCCCAATTGACACATGATGTGTTCCCGTTCCCGTTCCCACTACCGCCTTACTACGCTACATTTCATAGTTTCAGACTTTGGAACGACCGAATTTTGTATAATTTTGTGTCTGTTTATCGAAGACTCATATACCACAGGGTATAATGTGCTTTGGGGTGTTTGGGCGGGAGGGGCAACCATTGATTCCCAAGGCATGGGAAATTACTATGGCTGTTGATCCATATTTGGGCCTAAAATTACCCAAGGCAGACGCATACACTGTGAGTGAAAATAGCAAATATTGCAATTTGTTGCTTAGAAACTTAGGTTTCCATCGTAGGGCTAAGGGGTTTTGGCTTAAAGGAATATGGCGAACTAAAACGATACATTTTAGGCAATGAAGGATGTGGTTTAAAAATAGTAGAACAATTTTGAAAATTTTTTTCAGAAGAACATTTTCACGAATGTTGAGATACTTGATTTTCATGGAACCAGAATTCGGGCTTGAAACACGTTACAAGATTTCATAAATTTTTTAAGAAACTTTAAAAATTTGTTTCATCCTAGAAAATTTTCCAATGTATGCTAAAGGTGCTATCACACGACATGCATGTGTTTTATGACCTATCACTTTCTATAAGTAGCAGATACAGACAAGTAAAAGAATGCTAAGGTCGGCCGGGCCGAATCTTGGGAACCCAACACCATGGATTCTGCTAAAATATGAGAGCTATATCAGGTTATAGACCGATTTGGACCATACTTGGCTCAGTTGTTGAAAGTCATAACAGAACACTATATGCAAAATTTCAGCAAAATCGGAAAAATTGAGGCTTGTAAGGGCTCAAGAAGTCAAATCGGGAGATCGGTTTATATGGGATCTATACTATGTTCTCAACCGATTTGGACCGCAGCAGTTCGGTTTGCCGATATCAAAAAATTATATAGCCTATGTTTCCCTCCAGACCAACCTACACAATCTGTGAAGGTCAAGAAGTCAAAATCTCAGATCGGCTCAAGAAGTCAGGTTATATTGGGTTGCCCAAAAAGTAATTGCGGATTTTTCATATAGTCGGCGTTGACAAATTTTTTCACCGCTTGTGACTTGTGACTCTGTAATTGCATTATTTCTTCTGTCAGTTATCAGCTGTAACTTTTAGCTTGCTTTAGAAAAAAAGTATAAAAAAAGTATGTTTGATTAAAGTTCATTCTAAGTTTTATTAAAAATGCATTTACTTTCTTTTAAAAAATCCGCAATTACTTTTTGGGCAACCCAATATATAAATGGTTCCTTCTGAAACCATAGTTCTAATATTTTTATACAATGCTTTAGCCTCTGTAATGTTAATATTGATTTCCTTGTTCCCTGCTTTCTCACCAGTAACTAAATTAAATTTGTTTACTGCTTGCAATTGCTTTAGAATCACATTTTCTTCCCATTTATTTGAACGCTCCAATTTCGTATCCTCGAAAAAGGGGAATTTATTCATTTGCTTCGTTTATAGATTATTTATTATAGTTTATCATTTCCACCCTGCTAAGCTCTGTATTAATATAATTTTCTTTGATATGTTGTTGCTTCATCTTTCTTTTTGTAGTAGGGGAGTTTTTCCCGTCCATTTTTTTTTTTTGGATTTCCTTTGCCTTGTTTATGCTATGCTTCCGTTTGTTTCTTTTCCTAGTTGGTGTATTTTTTTCGTTTTTTGTTTTGCAATAAAACTTTAACAAATCCTTAGTAATAAATCATATCATGCGGTGCTGTGGGGGTACCGCAAAGCAAGAAAGAAAGCTTTTAAACACATACACAAACATACATATGATGATGATAACTTCTGTCTGTGAAAGTCTTATGTTGTGGATGTGGCTTGGAATGGTTAAGAATGTAAGTGTGGAAATATTATACCATATGAGTTTTTGCTTCATAGTGGCTTCCCAGTGATTGTCCCCCTTTTTTTGGTGGAGGCAAGCAGCACTATTGAAAAATATGCAACAATGCTTGCCTTATATTCTTTTTTGATGGTAGCAATGCAGCAAACCCCAAAACCAAAACATCGACATTTTCCGCTCAGTTCTAAAGACCACTCAAATGTTGTTCTGTTTCCATGGTTTTGTGGTATTTGTAGCCTGGCTATGAACATGAAAATGATTTCGATATACTATGGAAAATAACTGTAAATTTTATTTTGGGAAAAAATCAGAAATAGATGAAGAAGAAAGAGAAACAAAGGTTATTGACCTGCTCAAATTTGCCAATCGCTTAAGAAAGCGGATTAAATGTTTTAGTTGCAAAAAGTTGTCAATTGGACAGGAATTGTTAAGACAGTTACTGTTTGTGGGAAACCATTTTATCAAGTAACACAATTGATCAAGATTCACTTTTCTCAAGATTCACAAAGAAAGTCGTCTTTTTATCGGCAGGGCGAACTATGGATGCCCACCACTACGGATCTAAATTCTATAAAGATTTCCTAGATATCTGCTGATTACATCTGAGGTGCAGGGTATTATATATTCGCCACCACCCGATGTTTGGCTCTCCTAATTTTTAAATTTAGGGTAAGTATACCCTCATTCCACCCTAATGTACATAATAGAATATGTATGCAAGTACTTTTTAAATATGTCTGGGGTTATTGATTTCTTTTGAAGTTGCTTGAGAATATCCTTGCTGGGAATGTGTTACAAAATCTTGTAATGCTGGTTTTCCTGCATTTTCTTTTATTTTCCATTTTGGCGTTGAGTGGGTAAAAATTCAAGTTAATAGAAAATATTTTAGAATTATCCTTTTTGGCTAAAACGCAATCACTGACCATCATCTTAGTGGTTCGGAGTACTGTATGTGAGTGTGTGTATGTGTGTGCCAGCTTATAAGCGGGTCAGCAACAAGGCAACATTCAGTTAGCAAGCTGCAGGAAAAATGCTGCTGCTGCTGCTTCGTTAAATTCCCATTAATATTTATAAGCTGCTTTATGGCTTTCAGAGTGTTTTCTTTATTATTTTGTAGCTTTCTCCACACAGAGTGGGTGTATCTGTGAGTGTGTGTGTGTGTTGGAGTGTATTTATGTGTTATCGTACTTTTGGGTCAACATATGCATTTTCCATTTTCTTTCCGTTTCATTTTGTGCTCCATCATGCTTCAAAGAAGTACCGCTTGCTGCCAAAAGGATATATCTTTTTTTTTGTTATTTTCCTTATGGCTTATTCGCAAGAGCGAGAGATTATCTTCATCTTGTTTAATTGTATGGGTTGCAAAGAAATTGAGATTTTCCTTTGTGCTTTTACATATGTAGGTGGGTGTGAAATGTATACAAGAGGACTTACCTGAAACTTCGTTCGGATATATCCTGTAATTCGTTGTCGATGAGTTTCAATGTTTTCAGTCTTAGGCCCTGGAACGTCTCGTCGTCGACACTCTGCAGGTGGGTATTGGACATCTCAATGTAGCGCACCGAACTGTGAATGAATTCTGCAAATGAAGGAAGAGCCACAGAAAAATAGCCATAAAAATATCTCTACTCTTGCGGCAAAAAGGATAATAAAATTTATTAAAATATTTGCTGGGCTGGCCACCAGCAGGTTGTCGTTGGCTGGCAAACCGGAATGGAATGCCTGTTTGCATGGTTGATTTTCTATATCCCTTTTGGGGACATTGTTATGGTCGTTTTGCTTTTATGTAAATTTTGTGTCAATTCGGGCTTTAATTTAACAAAGGGATATTTGTACGAAAGATAAAAATCTACCAATTTCGTAGAAGCTCTTGGCCTCCCACTCCCATATCTACTGTCTTTCGCTACATCAACTAACTAGTCCCTGCATAACATTCCCAATACACAATGTCTGAGTATCGAGGGAGATGAAAATGGTTAGTGGTGGAAACAGGGAAAATGTTTCTCTTTTTCTTAAATTTAATTTAACTGAAAAATATGCAAATATTTACTTTACAATCACCAAACGTTTCAACATCATTCACAAAGATACATACACACACACACACTCCTTTAACCGGTGATGTGTATGAATATGGTGATATGGATGTGTAAGTTGGCGCTTTCTCTATGTCATCGACTCAGAACAGAAAGGGTTGAAGCGAAAACATGGGAAGAAATGTTTGTTGTGTTTTTATGTATGTTTGCCTAGAAAATGAAGTGTGAAAGGCGTGTATTTTAGAAAAATTTTGGCTTTAAATCTAGTGGTTGTGGAAGAGTTGCATCGGTTGGGATGGAAGGCATAATCCCTGTAACGTGGAATTTACTGGTTTTATGATCACGTGAAGCAGGAAATCAATACGATGTACAATTTCATAGAAAAATAAAAAAAAAAATAAAATAATAAAATGTAACAAAACAAAATAAAATAAAATAAAATAAAATAAAATAAAATAAAATAAAATAAAATAAAATAAAATAAAATAAAAAAAAAAAAATAAAATAAAATAAAATAAAATAAGATAAGATAAAATAAAATAAAATAAAATAAAATAAAATAAAATAAAATAAAATAAAATAAAATAAAATAAAATAAAATAAAATAAAATAAAATAAAATAAAATAAAATAAAATAAAATAAAATAAAATAAAATAAAATAAAATAAAATAAAATAAAATAAAATAAAATAAAATAAAATAAAATAAAATAAAATAAAATAAAATAAAATAAAATAAAATAAAATAAAATAAAATAAAATAAAATAAAATAAAATAAAATAAAATAAAATAAAATAAAATAAAATTAAATAAAATAAAAATAAATAAAATTAAATAAAATAAAACAAGTAAGAGCGTGCTAATTTATTAGCGTGCTAAGTTACTAGTTACGTATGTTGAAGGTTATGACAGAAACCGTTGTACAAAATTTCTTCCAAATCGGATGAGAATTGCGTGCTCTATGGGCTCAAGAAGTCAATATCCAAGATCGGTTTATATGACAGCTATACCAGACTATAAACGGATTTGAATCATACTTAACACAGTTGTTGGAAGTGACACCAAAACACTATGTGCAAAATTTCAGTTAAATCGGACGAGAATTGCGCCCTCTAGAGGCTCAAGAAGTCAAGACCCGAGATCGGTTTATATGGCAGCTATATCAAAACATGGACCGATTAGAACCATACTTAGCGCAGTTGCTGGAATTAGTACCAAAACACGATGTGCAAAATTTCAGTGAAATCGGACAAGCATTGCGCCCTCTAGAGGATCAAGAAGTCAAGACCCAAGATCGGTTTATATGGCAGCTACAACAAACCATGGACTGATTTGGCCCATTTACAATCCCAACCGACCTACACTAATAAAAAGTATTTGTGTATACCCCCATAGCAGCTTTATCGAAATATGGTCCGACTTCGAACAAATTCGACACGGACCATAAGTCGTCTAATAAGTTAAAGTCATTGTTCAATTTTCTAGAACAAAATATTCGCCATATCGATATGTAGACCGATCTGAACCATATACGATACGGATGTCGAAAAACCTAACCTAAGTCTCTGTGTCAAATTTCAGCGAAATCGGATAATAAATGTGCTTTTTATGAGGCCAAGACTTTAATTCCAGAGATCGGTCTATATGGCAGCTATACCCAATTCTAAACCGATCTGGGCCAAATTAAAGAAGGATGTTGAAGATCCTAACATCGGCCAAATCGGACAATTAATGCGCCGTTTATGGGCCCTGGACCTTAAATCGAGAGACCGATCTATATGGCAGCTATACCCAAATCTGGACTGATCTGAGCCAAATTGCAGGAGAATATCGAAGAGCCTAAAACAATTCACTGTCCCAAATTTCGTTGACATCGGACAATAAATGCGCCTGTTATGGGCCCAAAACCTTAAATCGAGAGATCGGTCTATATGGCAGCTGTCCCAAATTTCAGCAAAATCGGCTAATAAATGTTTTGAGGGGGAGTTTACAGGATGAGGCGTTCCCCAAACACGTGGTTATCAAATTCGTTTTCTAATCTCAAATACCTTTCATGTGAGCCACATATTGGCATAGGCGAAAAGTTTTTACCCTATGGGGTATGTTTTGGGGAAGGGGTGATGCCCTAAATACATGATCCTACATTTGGATATCAAATTCGTATTCTACTCCCGAATACCATTATTTGAGCGCCATATTGCTATGGTCAGTAAAAAATTGCTGTTTGTGGGGTATTTTGGAAAACGGGGAGGACTCACAAAAATTGGTCCCGAAAGTGGGTATCAATTCTTGCTCTGCCCCCCCAATATCTTTCGTTTAAGCCCCACATTGACATGGTCGGTAAATATGCCCGATTTTGGGGGGTGGGGTGGTCCCCCAATCACTAAGCCCTGAAAATATATCAGCAACGTGCTCTATTCTCATATATTTGAACCCCATATTGCCATTGGCCTCGAAATTGGATATCACATCCGTTTTTTTAATCTCAACTACCACTCACTTATACCCCTTATTGAAAAAGTCAGATTTGGGGTATGGGCCCTAAAAACCATGAATATCGAGCTCCACAGTCTTGGTGAGCAAACACGTCCTACTTGGGGGTTGTTATGGTGGTGAGACGTCCCCTAGACAGTTGGTCCCGAATGCTGATGACAGATTCATGGTCTACTCCCAAATATCCTTCATTGAGCTCCATTTTTCCATAGTCGGCAAACATGTTCGGTTTAGGGTATGGGCCCTAAAAACTATGAATATCGAGCTCCACTGTCTTGGCGAACAAACACGTCCTACTTGGGGGTTGTTATGGTGGTGGGACGTCCCTTAGACAGTTGGTTTCGAATTTTGATGTCAGATTCATGGTCTACTCCCAAATACCCTTCATTTGAGCTACATTTTTCCATAGACGGCAAACATGACCGGTTTGGGAGATGGGGCGTCCACTCAGTGACTTGGCTTTGAAAATATATATCAGATTCGTGTTCTACTCTAAACTACCTCTTATTTGAGCCAGCATATTGCAATGGTCAGCAAATACTTCCTATTTGGGTGGTGTTATGGGGGTGGGGTGGCCCCATAGACACTTTTCCCGAACATTGATATCAGATTCGTGCTTTACTTCGAAAGACCTTTCATTTGAGTCCCATATTGCTTTGGTTGTAAATTTGCTTTGGTCGTAAATGGGCGGGCCCTCAAACACTTGGTCCCACATCTGGTTATCAGATTCGTATTATACACTCAAAAACCTTTTATTTAAGCCCCATATTGTCATGGTCAGTAAATAAATCCTGTTTGAGGAAGGGGTGGACCCCCAGAAACTTTATCCCAAATTTGGATATCAGATTCGTATTTTATTCGCAAATACCTTTCATTTGAGTCCCATATTGCCATGTTCGGTAAATATGTCCGATTTAGGGGTGTTTTGGAGATTGGGGTGGTCCCCCAAACACTTCCTCCGACAATTGGATATCAGATATGTTTTCTAATTTTAAATATCTTTCATTTGAGTCCCTTATTGTCATGATTGGTCAATATTTATATTTGGTAGGTTTTGGGGTGGGGCGCCCACCCTAGGTACCCCATTCGAAATTTGGATACCAAATTTTTGTTTATAGGTTACTATAAGAGAGGACACAACCTACCACTGCTTACCTTCCTTTCCCTCGTTTATTCGAGAAAATAAAATATGCAAAGTGAACAACATCTAAAGCAAATGTCGTATGAATGTTACATTTTTCTCGGGAATGTGCTACCAGGAAGCATGTTAGAGTTTTAAATGAATTTTGTTACAAAACCAGGGTATGCCTTTCTTTTGCCACCATTCCACCAACCATCGAATTACATTCCCACTTCATTTACTAAGGAAAAATCCCCTAGCACAATCTTTTCCTCGTAAATGGTTGACGAGCAGCAAACAAGAAGCGTCGAAAGCACATGAATCTTGGTTATTGTTTAACACTGAACTGCAACAAAACTACTTTCCACCAGCTGTGTAAGAGTGTGCGTAGGAAAGTAGGTTCGTTTTTGTGTTTGTATGAATAGAAAATAGTTTGACTGAGTACAGAGTTTAAAGCTGCCGCTGTTATTCGTATAACCGACATAAGAAAATATTTTCTAAACAAACCATAAATGCCACAGTTTTGAGGTTTTTTTTTATGCTTCAGAGCTCTAGGTTTCTCTCGTATAAAATATGGGGTATTTTGATAGACTGCTTTTGCATTTAAGAAATTTCCATGGGAACAACTTTTGCCGAGTTTTGTCTTCTTTGTTGAAGGTTTCCTTGCTCGCTGGATGGTTGGCTGGCTGGCTTGTTGTCTTTTCTCCTTTGGTATTACCTTGAGCAATGGTGCTTGATGCCGCCCAAGTAGGAAACTTGTTGAAAACCCTCCATTTACATTTTATGTAGATTTTGATTGGAGTGTTTGCTTTATTACCATTATGCTTGGTGTATGCATATTAGGAAGCATTCATGAAGGCCATATGAGTATATGGGGCATTCCAAGTAAAAACCAATAAAAACGAGCTAGATTCAACCGAAACTTATATACTCTACATCAATGATCTCATTTTCCAGTTTATCGAATGTGTTTTTATGGATAGAAATAGAAAAAGAATTATTCACTATAGAAATTTATATGCAAAGATGAAATACTTCTCATCATATGGTGGAGGGGCATAAAAAAGCAATTTGAGAATTATCATGAGGGAAAGTTAGTTCTAAGGAAAATGCAACTGATCAAAAATACCAAATTGAGTTTTTTTCTTGTCTACTAGTATTCATGGAATAAACCGTATATACCACATAAATCATGGAGTAACCCATATTCATTTTGTTTTGAACGAATAAAATCGTGGCGTTTTGATACACCATTTATCAAAATAAAAGGATATCTCCACACGCACACTCCCCACACACTCTGTCTCATACTCACTCTTTGATGTTGGCTTTTCAACTATTTTGTAAATTTTCTTAAAAACTGAGGTTTTATTTTTAGAATAGTTTCACTTTGAAGCTAGAATGATATGCCAAAAACAGTTCAAAAGCCATAGTCTCACTTTTGCCTTGCTAACAACTTTAAATTTCATTCAAAATGATTGACAGTTTGTAAATTCTTTAGCCTTTGTAGGCTGAACTGTGGCTGACATGGTCAAAATAGAAGTGAATACTAAAAGGTTTTTCCTTTTTTTGTGAGTTACAAAGCTATTAAGGGCATCTGAATTGGCGAGAAAGCTTCCCATATTGAAATTTAAAAGGACTTTTTTGTGGGATATTTTTTTTTATAAAAAATAGGTTTTATATACATAAATGTTCAAAATCGTCGTACAAATTTAAGTTTTAAACTATTAACGAGTAATAGGTAGAAAAATACACAAAAATAGAAAGAAATCTAGGTAGAGCTATCAAGGAGATATCCCAATGAGGTTTAACTTGGCGTAAAGAGGACGAATAAAACTTTTGGAAAACAAATTTTGGTTTCTACATTAAAGAAGACAAGTAAAAAGGCATTAAGTTCTGCTGGGCCGAACTTTGGATACCCACCACCTCGGGTATATATGTAAACCCACAATCCGGTGAAAATTGGATAACTTATGCACCCAAATTCGGCACGGATATTGAGTGGTCTTATAAATATAAGTCACTGTTGAATTTTATATTTAAAATTTCAACAAAATCGGGTAACAAATGAAGCTTTTATGAGATTCAGACCCTTATCCGGCATATCGGTCTATATGACAGCCATATCTAAATACAGTCCGATCTTTACCATATTTGGGTCGGATAGTGGGTGTCCTTAAAATACTTACTGTTTCAAATTTCAGTGAAATTGGATAATGAAAAATAATGCTTTTAAGGGCTTCAGTCCCTATATCGGGATATCGGTCTGTATAACAGCTATATCTAAATATAGTCTAATCCAAACAATATTTGGAATGCATATCGGGAGATCTAAGGCTACCCACTGTTTCAAATTTCAGCGAAATCGGGTTATAAATAGAGCTTTTATGGGCTTCAGACCCGTTATCCGCAGTTCATTCTATATGGCAGCTATATCTAAATATGGTCCGATCTGAACCACATTGGAGACCTTAGTTAAGAGGCGGAAAACTACTCAACGTTTCAAATTTCAGCGAAATCGGTTAAAAAAATAAAGCTTTTATGGGCTTTAGGCCCTTTATCTTGAAATCAGTCTATATGGCAGCTATACCTAAATATAGTCCGATTTGATCCATATTTCGGTCAAATATCGGGAGGTTTCAGATTACCTTCTGTTTCAAATTTCAATTATATAAAGCGTTTATAGGCTTCAGATCCTTTATCTGCAGATCGGTCGAAATTTGGATACCCACCAAATTGCATATCTTATGTCCCATAGCAGTTATATCGAAATATGATCCGATTTGGACCAAATACTAATAAATACAAGTCATTGTTCAATTATGTATAACAAAATATTGGTCTTTTAAATAGCTATATCCAAATATAAACCGATCTGAACCATATACAACATGGATGTCGAAAAGCCTAACATAAGTCAATGTGTTAAATTTCAGTTAAGTCGGATTATAAATGCGTATTTTTTGAGGCCAAGATTTTAAATCGAGATATCGGTCTATATGGCAGCTATATCCAAATCTTGATCGATCTGAGTGAAATTGAAGAAGGATATCGAAGGGCCCAACACAATTTACTGTCCAAAATTGCGGCGACATCGGACAATAAATGCGCGTTTTCTGGTCCCAAAACCTAAAACCGAGAGATCGGTCTATATGGCAGCTATATACAAATCTTGACCGATCTGTGGCATAATGCAGAACTATGTCAAGGGTTTTAACCTAACTCAATGTTCCAAATTTCGGCGACATCGGACAATAAATGCGCCTTTTATGGGCCTAAGACCCTAAATCGGAGGATCGGTCTATATGACAGCTATATCCCAATCTGGACCGATCTGAGCCAAACTGACGAAGGATGTCGAAGGGCCAAATATAACTCACTGTATAAAATTTCGGCGACATCGGATAATAAATGCGCCTTTTATGGGCAAAAAACCTTAAATCGAGAGATCGGTCTATATTGCAGCTATATTCAAATCTGGACCGATATGGGCCAAATTGACGAAGGATGTCGAGGAGCCTCACGTAACTCACTGTCCCAAATTTCAGCAAAATCGAATAATAAATGTGGCTTTTACGGACCTAAGACCTAAATCGGGTAATCGGTCTATATGGCAGCTATATCCAAATCTGGACCGATCTGGACCAAATTGATGAAGGATGTCGAGGGGCCTAACACAACTCACTGTTTTAAATTTCAGTAAAATCGGATAATAAATGTGGCTTTTATGGGCCTAAGACCCTAAATCGGAGGATCGGTCTATATGGCAGCTATATCCAAATCTGAACCGATATGGGCCAAATTGACGAAGGATATCGGAGGGCCTAACACAACTCACTGTTTTAAATTTCAGTAAAATCGGATAATAAATGTGGCTTTTATGGGCTTAAGACCCTAAATCGGAGGATCGGTCTATATGGCAGCTATATCCAAATCTGGACCTATCTAAGCCAAATTGACGAAGGATGTCGAAGGGCCTAACTCAACCCAAATTTCAGTAAAATCGGATAATAAATGTGGCTTTTATGGGCCTAAGACCCTAAATCGGAGGATCGGGGGCTATATCAAGATGTAGTCCGATATAGCTCATCTTCGAACTTAACCTGCTTATGGACAAAAAAAGACTCTGTGCAAAATTTCAGCTCAATATATCTATTTTTGAAGACTGTAGCCCGATTTCAACAGACAGACGGACAGACGGACGGACATGTCTAGATGGTCTTAAATTTTTACGCTGATCAAGAATACAAACGGTCGCAAAGGGAATGACAAAATGAATATACCCCGATCCGTCGGTGGTGGGTATAAAAATATCACACTAACGAATTTCAATGAAATCACTCCTTTGGTGGCCCCTGTCCCTAAATCAGAAGATAGGAATACATGAAATTTATATTCAAATATAGTCCGTCTGGACTGTATATTCAGTAGAAATGTCGAGGGCTAAAAACAGCTCGCTTTGCCAAATTTCAGCTAATTAAATAAATATTTGTTTTTATTAGCCTTAGACATTGAAAGTCCAATATAGCCCACCTTCGAATTCGATTTGCCCTTGTACAAAGAAAAGAATTTGTGCAAAGATTCTGGCCCATTGTCTTCATTTTTGAAAATTGTAGTGTGATTTCAACAGACAGAATATCCATATAGGATTTCCCTATATGTTACACTGAGTATTGCGCATCACTTCTTCTTAAAATTTAAGAAAAAGTTTTTCACCAAAGTAAACTTTTCCTTAAAAATTTGAAAACTAGGCAACTGCAAAGTTAGTTATTCAAATCTTTCAGGTAATATTGGCTGATGGTGTTTTCCCCCTCACATTTATCAAAATGCCCTCCTTTCGATTATCACATAAACTGGAAATCTACATCATTCGTAGTTTTGGTAGTTTAGTTTATGAGAATGTATCTTCAAAATCGAAACGATTTCGCGCTAAAATGGGAAAATTGATTGAAATTTGCACTTGAATAAATTATGAAATAAAAACGTGTGGCTGGCGATGTGAATATGAATATGAGTACTGCGTGTGCATGGACTGGCGGTTGTTTGTTTGTGTGTGTGTGTGGCTGTGCTTGCACACACACACACACACACATAAATCTATGCCATATCACGTACATATTCATAAGCAACAACGATGTAGAGACAGAATTATTAGAGGCAATTTTAGTGATAGCAAAGTTGGCTGATTTCATTGGATATGGAAACATCCGTCCAACACATGAAGCATGTCAAGGTGTGTTTGCATTATGAATGGCTTTCACTCTCTTCGGTTTTGTTGAGTCAGTGTGTGTGTGTGTGTGGGTTTTTTTGATTGCCAATAAACCTCAATATAAAATAGAGTGATTTTCTACATAGAACAAAAAAAAAAACCCAGAGATGGAAACGGAAAAAATTCAAATTCATTACAGGTTAATGGAAAAAATATGGTTTCATGCATTTGTTTTTTCATAAACCCAAAATAGGAAATGGAAAAACTTTTTTCGCTCTTATTTTATAGATTAACATCAATGCCAGCAATATTTTAGAAATATTTGCAATATTGATTTACGGTTGCCAGCAAACTAACCTTCTAAAGCAATTACCAAACTAAGCATATATTGAGCACCCATAATACCCACATATGAGGTAAGGTAGCTAGAGGCATATTAGTCAACAATGTAAAATCAAAATTTCAAAATTAAATGTGGAGTATTAAAAATTAAAGCTAAAAGATAAAATACTACTAGGTATAAATAATACAACATTTAATTTATAAAATCTCAAAATTTTAAATTAAAAATTACATATTAAAATAAAATGAAATTCAATTAGGCAATAAAATAGAGTGTTCATTTTATTAAATTAAATATTTTAAATAGACAAAAAATATGCATGAACAATATAAAGGGTCGATGGGGGCATTATTTTATATAGATGTTAGGGCTCAATGGAAAAATAAATTGGATAAGAATTGTACCCTCTAGAGACTCAAAAATTATAATCGGATGATCTACACATGGATCAATTTGACAATATTGTGTAATTTTATCGCTCGTTCGCAATATAGAGTGCTTTCGATAGACGGTCTTGTTGATGGATGTGACATATCAAGAATATGCTCACCTAATTGAATATTTGATTAATAAATGGTGATTTTTTATGAACTAAGTGTTTCAGGTAAAAACTTCTCCCCAAAGAGGTGCCGTACTGCGGCACGCCGTTCGGACTCGGCTATAAAAAGGAGTCCCCTTATTATTGACCTTAAACTTGAATCGAAAGGCTCTCATTGATATGTGAGACGTTTGTCCCTGTTGCTAATAGAGTGTTCAAGTTTGAGCCCCCGCTGAAAATATGGTACTACATTTTTGGAAATCCGTAGGGGGGGCGGACCTTCCCTCTTACCACAACTTTCAAAAACGCCAGATCTCGGAGATACGTTCACCGATTTAAGCAAACTTTTGTATGCCTTCTTATGGAACCCAAAAAACACAAAATCGGTGTAAAATTTTTGGGTCAATAACCTGGGGGGACGCCCCATCCCAAAACCCATCCGGATGGACATGTTTACCGATTGGGACAATATGGGTATCAAATGAAAGGTATTTAAGAATCGAGTACGAATTTGCTATACAAATTGCACTCTTAATATTCGGGGGGTCCTCTAACGCCAAAAAAAAACACTATATATGCTTTGGGCAATGTGGGTATCTAATGAAAGGTATTAAGGAGTAGAGTACGAACTTGGCATAAAAATGTTACTCTAAGCGTCGGGAGGTCCCCCACCCCCAAAAGCTCCACTTATCAGGACACTTTTACCGCTTTGGTCAATATGGGTATCAAATGAAAGATATTTAAAAGTAAAATACAAATCTGACACAAAAATTAATTTTTATTTGTCTGAGGGCCCCCTCAAAACCCCCCAGCAAGACAAATTTTTCTGATTGGTACAATAGGGATATCAAATGAAAGCTTTTTAAAGGTATTGTCCAATGCTGATATAAAAATGCATTCCTTGGTGTCTGAGGCGCCTCCCCACCCCCAAACCCCCTCAACAGGACATATTCACCGATTGAGACAATATGGGTATCAAACGAAAGATATTTGGAAGCTGAGTACTCATCTGTTATAAGAATTTGGTCCAAGATGTCTACGGGGCCTCCCTAACTCCCAAAACGGGCGTAAATGTCCAACGTCACAAAATGGGTATCGAATGATAGGTCTTTGGGAGTTGACTTCGAATCTGGTATACACATTTAGGACAGAGTCTACGACCGACTCACCCACTAAATACTCTTCAATAGAACGTGAAGTTCGATCTGGATAATATGTCAACTAAAGGAAAGGTTTATGACAGTATATTTCGAATCTAATGTTGGTATAAGGATTCAAGTATCTGGGTCACGTCCTACCGTTCCGCCGGACAAATAGATCGCAACAACAAAAGAATCAAATAAATTGTCGTTTGGTTCTTAGCGTCGGGGAGACCGAAACTCCCCTCCCAATAAATACAACTACTGTCATGTAGGATGACCGAGAATATATATGGGGCAAAAACAAAATCGTCTTCTTGCACGATGCTGATATTACTTCAGGGTCCGGTCATGATAAATAATAGGTATTTGATTATTGAAAACGAATTTGAGTTCCAGTTTTGAGCCCAAATGTTTGGGGGTCGTGTCATCCCATAAACTCCCTCTAAACCAATGGCAATTGGGGCTCAATTAAAAAAAAAAAAATGAGAGTACAGCACGATGATGATATTTTTTCAGGGCTAAGTACGTGGGTGGCCACCCCAACCTGCATACCCCTCAAACTGGACATACTTGTGGATTATGGCAAAAAGGGGCTCAAATCTGTATCTGTTTCATAGCGAAGTGTTTCAGGGATGCCCCACCTCATAAACTCCCTCTAAACCACACATATATACCGACTAGCGCAATATGTAGGTTTTTGGAGTGGAGTATGAATCTGATATCCACTTTCGGGGCAAAGAGTTTACTTACTTTACTTTAATTGGCTATGACAGAATATTTCTTCCACTAGCCGAACGTAGAATAGCGTTGCAAGCGCCTCGATCATCTGCGCTCATTCTAAAATCTCTGACACCAAGTTTCGAGGTGTCTCCCACAACTTGATCTTTCCATCGGGCTCTTGGTCCCGGTTTGCATGTACCACCGTGTTTGCCTTCAAAGAGTTTGGATACTCCAATCCACCAACAAATCCAAGAGAATGAAGTAGATCTAACATCCGAACTTTAATGGGCGGACCCTCCCCTTGCCCTGTTTTCAAAAACGCCAGATCTTAGATATGGGTTGGGCGATTTAAGCAATATTTAGTTTGTTTATAAGAATCTAAAAACAAAAATTTGTATCCTTATTTGGGGTTGGATATCTAGGAGGTCGCCTCACCTCCAAAGCCAGACAAATGGAATATAAACATATATCTAGCGGACCACCTCACCCCAACACAGTCGATCAATCATAATGACCTAACAGGACACTGTGTGGTTTAATTAATGTGTGGGGACACAAATAAATGTAGGCCGCCATACCCCACAAAATTATGACGTTCAGCGTGATATCAGGAGTTGCAATACTTAACGTTAAGATTGCAAAAATTTTTAGCTCATCGATAGACAAGACCAAACGATATGCTGCTGAGAAACACTTTTTTGTTCAAAAGTTTAATAGTAAGAACTATCGCCACCAAATATTTAGACAGGCAAATTAGTTCTTTACCACAGAAAATCGTTTAATATGGCAATTTTATTTAATTTAGAAAAAGACTAAATGATGACTATTTACTAGGTAGTCATATAGTCATTTATAGACAACTACCACATGAGGATCAATGTTATAGGCTTAAAGTTACGCCAAGCGAGTAGCACTAACATTGAAGTTAGTGTCATCTACTGGCCGTTTCAATTGCGTTTAGTTGATCCGGCAGCCAGTAGATGGCGCTAATTTAGAGAAGCCAACATGAACAGAAAGAGGGCAGAGTTGTCAAAATTGATCATACAGCACTTATCGTTGTTATGACAACCTCTCGATCCTTTGAAAAAAGAAAACTAAAATGTAGGAATTTCGTTGCGGTTGTTTTCAGTACTAATATTTGTTGACTTTCTCACACTAACCCTTACCATAATTTTCAAAAACACCAGATCTGGGAAATAGGTAGGGCGATTTAAGCGAAATTTCGTTTGAACACTTACGGTAACCTAAACCCAAAAATTTGGTATAAAAATCTGGGGTGGGGTGCCTAGGAGGGCCGTCCACCCTTAAAAACCGCCAAACGGATTTAAAGACCAATCACAATAATATAGGTATCAAATAAAAAGGTATTTGAGAGTAGAAAACGAATCTGATATCCAGTTGTGGGACAAAGTGTTTCTTGGGTCACCCACCCCCAAAAAACCCTTTCAATCGGACATATTTACCGACCTTGGTAGTATGGTTATAAAATGAAAGATCTTTGGGAGTAGAGCACGAAATTGACTTTCACTTTTGGCACCAAGTTTTTGGGAATCCACCACACCCCCAAACAGGACTTTTACATGCTTGGGTTTTAAATGAGAGGAATTTGAGAGTAGAAAAATTTAAATACATTTTCAACTTAAATTATGCAGAAATTTTCAAATTTAGAGTACTTTTCTCTTCAACATAGCATTATCAGCGCAGCAGAGCGGGCCGGGCTCTATTAGTATTATATATTATAGTTGTATGTACATGCTAAATTTAAAAGATTTAGCTCAATCTGTACGTTTTCTCAAAAGTACGTTTTCTCCCATTTTGAGAACCGTATTTGTATATAGCTGCAATATAGACCGATCTACCGATTAAGGTTCTGAAGCCTATAAAAGCCACATCTGTTACCCGACTTCACTGAAACTAGACACAGTGAATTACTTTGAAGCTCCCGTCACCCGACCCGATATAATCTAGATCGGATCATATTTGGATATAGCTCCCATGTAGACCGATCTGTCTATTGAGGATCTAAAGCCCATAACTGCAGCATTTTTATACCCTCCACCATAGGATGGGGATATACTAATTTCGTCATTCTGTTTGTAACTACTCGAAATATTCGTCTGAGACCCCATAAGGTATATATATTCTTGATCGTCGTGACATTTTATGTCGATCTAGCCATGTCCGTCCGCCCGTCCGTCTGTAGAAAGCTCGCTAACTTTCAAAGGAGTAAAGCTAGCCACTTGAAATTTTGCACAAATACTTCTTATTGGTGTAGGTCGGTTGCGATTGTAAATGGGTCATATCGGCCCATGTTTTGATATAGCTGCCCTATAAACCGATCTTTGGTCTTGAATTCTTAAGCCTCTACAGGGCGCAATTCCTATCCTATTGGATTGAAACGACGTGTTTTGATATGATATCCAACAACTGTGCTTAGTATGGTTCAAATTGGTCCATAACCTGATATAGCTGCCGTCTAAACCGATCTGGGGACTTGATTTCTTGAAAGGGCGCAATTCCTATGCGATTTTGATACGTGTTTATTATGTTCTAAATCGGTCTATAGCCTGATACAGCTGCCATATAAATCGATCTCTCTATTTTACTTCTTGAGCCCCCAAGGGCGCAATTCTTATTTGACATTTTACACAGGTCTCCAACATATAATTTAATTGTGTTCGGTGGTCGATTCCGACCATATCTTGATATCGGTCTAATAGCAGAGCATTTCTTTTGTTATATCCTTTTTTGCATAAAAAGAGATGCCGGGAAAAGAACTCGATAAATGCAATCCATGGTGGAGGGTATATTAGATTCGGCCCGGCCCGGCCCGGCCCGGCCCGGCGTGCTAACTTTTGCTTGTTTTTACTGATTTTGCTGAAATTGGCAACAGTGAGTTTAACTAAGCCTCCCAACTTCCAAACTGAAAATGGTGCAGATCGGACATAATTTTACAAAGCTGCCATATCGACCAATCTGCTGATTTAGTGTCTTTAGCTGAAATTTGAAATAGTCCGTTGTTCTCAGCCCCCACATGGTCTCAGATCAATATTTCGATGTGTTACAAGTGGAATGATGAAATTGATATACCCCCATCCTATGGTGGAGGGTAGATTGGGCTTAGCTATGTTGTTAATGAAACAGCCACGCTTTAACATTTACAAAAAAATCTTGCAGAGTTATTTTTCCCATTCTTCTTTGTTCTTCCCTTTATGTCGGCCGCCTCTTTCACAAAAACATAGAAATGCTTTTAATGTACAAACCAACTCCAAAATGAGTTTACATCTGAAAAACTACTTGCCAACAGTAAAAGTTTGCAACAATTAAAAGCGACAACAGAGAAATATTTATTTAAATAATTAAATAAAATATCGTCCATTTTTCACTGAAGTGTGTCACTTAGCAAGAACAAAAATGTGTTATACGGAGTGTCATTCTATTCATTCTTCCTTTAAAAGGAAGTTTGGGCAGTGTTCAGTTAAAGGTTAGAGACAGCTTTGTTACAATGCCAATTACTTGACAAGTGCTGATGCTGGGCTACACTCTTTCTAATTGCCAATTGACAAATAAAATTACTCTTCGACATTTGATTTTCTACTTTTAATTTTTTCTTCTGTTATTCAATTGTCCTTTAAGTCATTTTGAAGAGTTAGACTTGTTGTTTGCTGCACAGCATTGTTGCAGAAAATATTTTTGTTGAAAAATTTATTTGCCTCTGTCATCACTACCATTCATTCATTGGCCATGGCCAATGGAAGCCATCGTATTCTCTGCAGATGCTTTAAATGCCAAACAAATAAATCTAATATTCCCAACACTTTTGGCTTTATCTCTCTCCCCCCACCCAAACAGTTCTCGGGCAAGCCATCCTTGGGCTATTTAAGGAAACTTTGTTGGGCTCTCTTATGAAAAATATAAATCATTTTTCTTTATTTGTATTGCGTTTATGGTTAATACGAGAGTTGGTAGACGCTTTTGTTGTTGCAAAGGGAAAACAAAAACCAAGGGACCAGCGCAAATATTCTGAGAAAGTCAACAAATCAGCAAAATTGCGATGAGGGTATTGAGCGATGATGGCGTCCTTACTCTGATTGCCCTGTTGTGCAACTGTGAAATACATTGAAGTTTTGGGATAACAAACTTAGGTGCGAGAGAGGAAAGAAGCCTCATATAGTGGTTGTGGCAATAATAAATAGCTAGGAAATCATAGAGTATCATAACCGAATAATCAAACTGCCAAAAGGTTCATTGAAAATTGTTATTAAAACTTTCGTAAGTTTGGCAGGATGTAATAGGGAAAGGGCAGACTTATTAAGAATAGAAATAGAGGTAGAAAGGATAAGAGAAAAGGCATTAATATATTATATGTATGTTTGTTATAACAGCAAGATATTGAAACTAAAGTTTGCGTTAGAAACCCACTATCGATTTTTACAATAGTTTCCAAGGTCTGATAAAATAAGAGCAAGTCGACCCAGCAGACCAAAATGCATATGGCTGTGAAACTAAGAAGTATGTTGCCACCGAAGAGCTGAAAACAAGGGCAACAATATCTTAACAAGTAACAAGAAGTAAAATAGAAAGATTGATTTATATGGGAGCTGTATCGGGCTATAGACCGATTCAGACCATAATACACATATGTTGATGGTCATAATAATTGCGACCTCTGGACGCTGAAGAAGTCATGATCCCAGATCGGTTTATATGGCAGCTATTACAGGTTATGAACCGATTTGAACCTTATTTGACACAGTTGTTGAAAGTAAGAATAAAATACGTCATGCAAAATTTCAGCCAAATCGGATAAGAATTGCGCAGTCGAGAGGCTCAAGAAGTCAAGTCCCCAGATCTGTTTATATGACAGATATATCAGGTTATGAACCGATAAGAATTGAGCACTCTAGAGGCTCAAGAAGTCAAGACCCAAGATCGGTTTATATGGCAGCTATATCAAAACATGGACCGATATGGCCCATTTACAATACCAACCGACCTACACTTATAATTAGTATTTTCAAGCGGCTAGCATTACTCCTTCGAAAGTTAGCGTGCTTTCGACAGACAGACGGACGGACATGCCTAGATCGACATTAAATGTCGCGACGATCAAGGATATATATTCTTTATGGGGTCTCAGACGAATATTTCGAGTATAAAAAGGCATAAAGTTCGACCGGGTCGAACTTTGGATACCCACCACCGGGACGGACTTCGGGAGACCTAAAACTGCCCACTGTTCCAAATTTCAGCGAAATCGGATAAAAAATATAGGTTTTATGGCCTTCAGACCCATTATCGGAGGATCGGTCTATATGGCAGCTAAATCTAAATATAGTCCGATCTGAACCATATATGGGTCTGATGTCGGGAGGCTTAAAATAACTCAATGTTGCAAATTTCAGCGAAACCGGGTAATAAATAAAGATTTTATGGTCTTCAGACCCTTTATGGGGAGATCGGTCTATATGGTAGCTATATCTGAATATAGTTCGATCTGAATATTTGGGTCAATTGTCAAGAAGCCTTAAACTACTATCTTTTTCAAATTTCAGCAAAACAGGGTGAAAACTAAAGCTTTTATGGGCATTAGACCCTTTATCGGAAAATCGGTCTATATAGGAGCTATATCCAAATATGGTCCGATTTGGCCCTTTCAAGAACCTAACCAGCGTGCATCAAAAAGACGTATCTGTGCTTAATTTCAGCTCAATATCTCAATTTTCGAGGGCTGTAGGGTGATTACAAAAGACGGATGGACAGTCGGACGGACGGACAGACGGACGGACAGACGGACGGACAGACGGAGGGACAGATGGACGTTAAATCTTCTTAGTCTTAGAATTTCAAGACGATCCGAAATATATATACCTGGTAGGGTCGGAAACTGATATTTCGATGTGTGGAAAATGGAATGACTAAATGAATTTACCCCCTATCTTATGGTGGTGGGTCTAAAACACTACTTTCTTGTACACAGTGACAAAGGAAGTCAATGCCAACCATAACAAGGCTTCGGTTATTTTATTTCTTTTTCAAAATCACTTCCTTATCTTTTTTATATTTCATGTGCAATTAAATGTTTTGCTTAAATAATTTTTTAAGTGAAATATCCCCTTATTGATTCTTTGGCCATATATAGTTCTCTTCAAAATTGACCAAAGCTTGACTATGTAATAACGGAAGCTTGGCATTCTCTGTAGAAAAGTGTGATAACTACAGCTCAAAGCACACACCTTCAATATCATATCTCGTTAGGGCCTGATATACTAATGGTCAATGGTTTATGACTACTTGCACCCACACATGCTCACATAGTGTCTAAGTCTCACATGGACTCACACAAGTTTATTTTTCCAAAATCACCAGTATGATGGTATTGTTCATGGTACCCTTAGCAGAAGTTGTTAAATGTTTTACGCCCTTCACTGAGTTGAGTTGTTTTTCGTTTTAGAGTTTCGTCTATTCTCTTTTTCGGTTGAGGTATTACAATGTACTGGTCATTATATTAGCTTGGTAAGCTGTGGTGTGGGGTTAGCTGGAGGGAGGCGGTTAAAACATACCTTTGTTAGGGCTGGTTATGAAAGAAGAGGAAACAAGTTTTTATTTTATTTTTTCTGGTAGTCATTTTGTTGACCATCATGGTCTGCTCAACTAAGCTGAAATTTATGGTGCTATTTTGTGGCCATCTTCGGTTTGGCACATTTTGGCCATTAAATGGCTACTCCTGCAAAACAAGCGAAAAAGAATAAAGGAATCGCCCCAAAAAAAGCAAAAGAAACTCATTCAACAATTTTCATTTAATAACTAAAGTGTTTATTAGGCTATTATGGTATAACCACATCTACAGTGAGAAATTTATTTAGGATGTTCCATACACCTTCGCAGGGCGTATAGAACAAACAATTGTTTCATTCTATAATTAGGTCGGAATGCAAAAAATGATACTGAAATTAAAAAAATGAAACTAAATTTATAATAAAATAAAACAAGTAAGAAGGCGTTAAGTTCGGCCGGGCCGAACTTTGGATACCCACCACCTCGGGTATATATGTGAACCACATTTCGTCAAATTCCAGTGAAAAATGCATACCTTTTGCCCCAAAGCAGCTCTATAGATATCATCCGATTTAGACCAAATGCTTATAAGTACAAGTCATTTTTCAACCGAGAGATCGGTCTATATGGCAGCTATATCCAAATCTGGACCGATCTGAGCCAAATTGAAGACAAAAATATCGAAGGGCCCAACACAAATCATTATCCCAAATTTCGGCGACATCGGACAATAAGTGCGCTTTTTATGAGCCCAAAACCTTAACTCAGAGATCGGTCTATATGGCAGCTATATCCAAATCTGAACCGATCAGGGCCAAATAGAAGAAAGATGTCGAAGGGCCCAACGCTACTCACTGTCCCAAATTTCAGCAAAATCAGATAATAAATGTGGCTTTTATGGGCCTAAGACCATAAATCGGAGGATCGGTCTACATGGGAGCAATATCCAAATCTGGACCAATCTGAGCCAAATTGACGAAGGATGTCGAAGGGCCCAACGCAACTCACTGTCCCAAATTTCAGCAAAATCGGATAATAAATGTGGCTTTTATGGGCCTAAGACCGTAAATCGGCGGATCGGTCTATATGGGGGCTATATCAAGATATAGTCCGATATAGCCCATCTTCGAACTTAACCTGCTTATGGACAAGAAAAGAATCTGTGCAAAATTTCAGCTCAATATCTCAATTTTTAAAGACTGTAGTGTGATTTTAACAGACAGACGGACAGACGGACAGACGGACGGACATGTCTAGATCGTCTTAGATTTTTACGCTGATCAAGAATATATATACTTTATAGGGTCGGAAATGGATATTTCGATGTGTTGCAAACAGAATTACAAAATGAATATACCCCCATCCTCCGGTGGTGGGTATAATAAAAATAGTACAAAAAATACATATATATATATAAACACTTTTTTTTAAATAAACTAAAAATACAGAAAACAAAATTGAGAAAAATAAAAAAAAAAAAAACATGTAAAAGCGTGCTAAGTTCGGCCTGAGCGAATCTTACATACCCTCCACCATGGATCAAATTTGTCGAGTTCTTTTCCCGGTATCTCTGTTGTGCTATTTCAAGCTATAGATCGATTCAGACATATATGACAAGTATGTTGAAGGAATGAGAGAAACCGTTGTACAAAATTTCAGCCAAAACGGATAATAATTGCGCCCTCTGCACTAGAGGCTGAAGAAGTCAAGATCCCAGATTGGTGACAGCTATATCAGGTTATGGACCGATTTGAACCATACAGTTGTTGGAAGTCATAACAAAACATGTCATGCCAAATCGGATAGGAATTGCGCCCTCTGGAGGCTCAAGAAGTAAAATAGGGAAATCGGCTTATATGGGAGCTGTATCAGGCTATAGCCCGATTCGGACCGCGTTTGACAAGTACTTTGGAGATTATGGGAGAAGCCGTTATTCAAAATATCAACCAAATAGGATAATAATTACCACTTTTAGAGGATCAAGAATTCAAGACCCCAGATCGGTTTATATGACAGCTATATCAGGTTATGAACGGATTTCCCCAAACTTAGCACAGTTGTTGGAAATCGCACCGAAACACGTCATCCCAAATTTCAGCCATATCGGATAAGAATTGCGCCCTCTAGAAGCTCAAGAAGTCAAGATCCCATATCGGTTTATATGGCAGCTATATCAAAACGTGGACCGATATGGACCATTTACAATTCCAACCGACCTACACTTATAAGAAGTATTTGTGCAAAATTTCAAGCCTAAAGCTTTACTCCTTCGAAAGTTAAAGTGCGAAAGAAACGTAACGACAGACAGAGGGACGGACGGACATGGCTGGATCGACTTAAAATGTCATGACGATCAAGAATATATTGGGTTGCCCAAAAAGTAATTGCGGATTTTTTAAAAGAAAGTAAATGCATTTTTAATAAAACTTAGAATGAACTTTAATCAAATATACTTTTTTACACTTTTTTTCTAAAGCAAGCTAAAAGTAACAGCTGATAACTGACAGAAGAAAGAATGCAATTACAGAGTCACAAGCTGTGAAAAAAATTTTCAACGCCAACTATATGCAAAATTCGCAATTACTTTTTGGGCAACCCAATATATACTTGATGGGGTCTTAGACGAATATTTCGAGGAGTTACAAACAGAATGACGAAATTGGTATACCCCCATATGGTGGAAGGTATACAAATTTATCCATAGCTGTGGGTATGCAAAATAGACACGGCCAATCTTACTACGTTTTTTCTTGAATTTATTGTCATGACACGGAGGTTGCAATTTTTATCCCAATTGTTATGACTTAACTTCTGCGCCATGTGTGCCCTTATACGATCCGGAACTTGATACAGCTACTAAGCGGAATGCAAAACAAATCTAAATCTTTTGACCATAGTTTCATATTGTCGCGATTGATATATATGTCCATTTGGGGGGTTTTTGGGGTGGGAACCCCAGGCACCTCATTAGTGCAACAATTTCAGCTTCATCCATCTCAGAGATCTGGATTATTGACCGATTGGAACCGGTTGTGGTAAACACTGAAATTTGAATGTAGCCCAACGGATGAGGGACGATCGCTACATTTTCTTTGCTAGTACCAGAGCTGCGTAGTAAGTGTTGTCAAAGAACATAGATCGGAACCCAACAGCAGGTTGTGAGCATACGAAACAACTATGGGTTGAGCGCTCGATCTGTAACATAGAAGCGCTTTTAGCGATGGAAAGGATACATCTAGAAACAATCATAGGATTTCCAGTAGGACACAATAAGCTAAGTACACAAATGTCAAGCATTGGTATTAGATATTATAATATCTGTCGCTTGTGTCATGAAAGTGAATAAGATACGGGGTTATTATACCCATCACCGTAGAAGGGGGGTATACTAATTTAGTCATTCCGTTTGTAATACCTTGAAATGTTGCTCTGCGACCCCATAAAGTATATGATATATATGTACATTTGGGGGGTTTGGGGTGGGAACCCTGGTACCTTATTAGTGCAAAAATTTCAGATTCACCCATCTCAAAGACATGGCGTTTTTGAAAATTAGGGTAATAAGGATTTCTTTTTGGGGTGGGATGGCCTCTAAAATATTTCGCCTTATATATGACAATAAAATTCGGGCTCTTCTCCCAAATATCTTTAATATGAGCCCCATATTGCTATTTTTGGTAAATATGTACGGTTTGGGGGTATTATAGGACCCCTACACACTTAGCCCCAAAATTGGATATATTATTCGTTTTCTTCTCTCAAATGCTTTTTATTTAAATTCAATATTGATGTGATGGGTCCATTAACCTATTTGAGGTGATAGATACTTGGACACAAGTTTCAATGTCATATTTGTAACCTACTCCTAACTACCTTTTACTTGAGTCCCATATTTGAAGGGATTTTTGGAGTTGGGGCGACTGACCCCCATTACTTGGACGTGATTTTGATGCCATATTTGTAATCTACTAACCGATACCTTTCATTTGAGCCCCATAACGACATGAAGTCCCATATGTCTGTGTGAAGGACCGTCCCAAGGTGACGCACCAACCCCAATCCCTTTCATTTGATACCCATATTGTCCCAATAGGTCGACTTTTAATTTTCGGTGGAGTTTTCGGTTCTTTTTTTAATTTTATTTTAAAACGCTCCATTTCGAGGTATTTCTGTAAAAAACACTTTTGTAACTAAGAAGTAGTCAAAGGAGTCGGCGGTAAACGACTTGAAACTAAATCCATTTCCACTTTTTATACCCTACACCATAGGATGGGGGTATACTAATTTCGTCATTCTGTTTGTAACACTTCGAAATATGCTTCTGAGACCCCACACAGTATATTTATTTTTGATCGTCATGTCATTTTAAGTCGATTTAGCCATGTCCGTCCGTCTGTCCGTTCGTCCGTCTGTCTGTCTGTCGAAAGCACGCCAACTTTCGAAGTAATAAAGTTTGCCGCTTGAAATTTTGCACAAATACTTTTTATTAGTGTAGGTCGGTTGGTATAATAATTGGCCCAATCAGTCCACGTTTTGATGTAACTGCCATATAAACCGATCTTGGGTCTTGACTTCTTGAGCCTCTAGAGGGCGCAATTCTCATCCGATTTGACTGAAATTTTGCACGTAGTGTTTTGTTATGTCTTCCAGTAATTGTGCTATGTATGGCGGAAATCGGAACATAATCTGATATAGCTGCCATATAAACCGATCTGGGATCTTGACTTCTTGAACCTCTAGAGGGCGCAATTCCCATCCGATTTGGCAGAAATTTTGTACAACGGCTTCTCTCATGACCTACAACATATATGTCTAATATTGTCTAAATCGATCAATAGCTTGATACAGCTCCCATATAAACCTATCTTGCTTCTAGAGCCCCCACAAGGCGCAATTCTTATCCGAATGAACTGAAATATTACACAATGACTTCTACAATGTTCAGCATTCATTTATCGTCCGAATCGGACTATAACTAGATATAACTCCAATAGCATAACAGTTATTATTCAATATTATTTGTTTGCCTGAAAAGAGATACCGCGCATAGAACTCGACAAATGCGGTCCATGGTGGAGGGTATATAAGATTCGGCCCGGCCGAACTTAATAGTTTCGACATTTTTCGACCTCTTACATTTTTTCGTCTTTCTAGGATTTTTCGACTTCTTTTGTCTTATCGACTTTTTTAAACAGTAAAAAATTGTTTAGTCTGACAAGCAATATCAATTTCTTTTACGTGAACTTGCTCTCTACCACAATATATCATGGCATAATAAAAAATACATAAAAACAGTACCAAAAACAACGAGAACAACAAAAATAACAACATTACAAAGGCAATTGATTTGTTCACAATTTCATAGTTAAATTTAGTGGAAGTCGTAGAGATAAATTCTTCCACTTAACACAAGAACAGAAGCTCATAAAGCATAGAAAAGCCACAGCCAAAAGGATATGGCCACATAAATAGAGCAGGAGTAACAGTAACAGCTGAGGTAGAGCAAAAATGTTGCACGTAGCCCAAATAGCATGTAGAGGTTGATACCCTCCTTATCGGCGACTCTGTGGCAAAAAGTCATAAATAACTTTTTCTACACTCCTTTTCGAGTTGGAATCGTTATGAAGTTATAATTGCCTCTTTTTGCTTTGGGTTAGCTTAAATGGGTTAAAAAGTTGAATTATCGAATAACTTTGACTGCTATGAGAAAAAAAAACCTGTGCTACAGCTGCGGTGCTTGAGAAAGGTTGCCGGAGCAGGTATTTCATCTTTAGGGGAGCTAAAACTTAACAGCTTCAACATGCTTACTAAAATGAAGCTCCAATATAAACTGGGACAAGAGTAAATAGTAAAAAGATATTTAAAAAGAAAGAAAAAATTAATCACAAGCAAAAAAGTAGGCTAAAATAGGTTGTTGCTCCAAATTTACTTAAGCTATATTCGTTTTTCAAGTCGTATCGGGAGATATCTGTTTATCGACCAGCCTCTTAGAGGGTGCAGGAATACTCCAAGTGGCATATACCAGACACGTTATATCTGGGGATTGATTATCTATTTATGAAACCAAATATGCGATATTTTGCATTGATGTTAGAGGGTTTAGTGTACTTGCATATCACAAATTGCCATATGGGGAAACATTTAGGTTACTAGGTCAAAAAAACAAATCAACAAATCTAACAAGTAAAATCGTGCTAAGTTCAGTCGGTTTGCAAGTTTTCCGATTAGACAGCGACCTGTCATGACAGACACAATGACTGAGACGTCTGTTCTAGCCAATGACAGCAAATCAGTAGACCTCTTCAAGTCTATATTAGGCCACATAGTTTTGGAATGCTCACAGCCCCCTCATTGTGACCATTTATCATTCGTTGCCCTTCGGGCCTGGTCCTGAAAACTTGGCTTACATGTCGCTAGAGGCAGAATCCAGTGTCCCCCTAGTTCCTGGTCTCGCAAACTCGTCTGCTTTAGTATTCCCTGGGATATCCCTGTGGCCCGGCACCCAGAAGAGGTGATTTTTGAACTGTTCAGCCATCTCGTTGAGAGATCTGCGACAGTCGATGGCAGTTTTTGTGTTCAGAAATACGTTATCCAGGGATTTATTGGCTGCCTGGCTGTCTGAGAAGATATTTATGCCAATCATCGTAGTGACATTATATCTGAGCCATTCTACCACTTCCTTAATTCCAAGGATCTCCGCTTGATACACACTGCAGTGGTCGGGTAACCTCTTCGAAGTGATCAGTTTTAGATCTTTAGAGTACACCCCATACAGCCCATCTGGTCGTTTAGTTTGAAAACATCCGTATAGAAGTCTATGTAACTTCTGTTACCAGGGATATCGTAGTTCCTAACGGTTCTATCAGGAATAGTGGTACAGTTATTTTTTATCAAAAAGCGGCTCAGGTTGGGTGTAATCCACACTGCCTGGAACATCGGATATTGTATCAAGTATAACACAGTGTCCTTGGCCGCCATATGACCAATGCAAAAGCTCCCTTAACCTCACGGCAGAGGTCGCTGCAATTTGGTTGGCCACGATGTCCAGAGGCATAAGATACAGCATTAAATTCAGTTCATCAAATGGTGCCGTTCTCAGTGCGGCTGTGATGCATAAACAAGCCATCCTTTGGATCCGGTTTGGTATTGAGCAGTAGGTGGACTTTTGAAGCGCCGTCTACCAGACTAAAACACCATATTGCATAATAGATCTGACATCTGCAGTATATACCCAATTTATGACACGCGGTCTAAATCCCCACTTTTGGCAATGGCTCTCTTGCAGGTGTATAGGGCAAGAGTGGCCTTTCTTGCCCTTTCCAAAATGTTGGATTTGAAGTTTAGTTTCCTGTCCAGCAAAACACCCAAGTATTTGGCGCTTTCTGTAAATTGAACATTCTCTCCAACCAAGGAGACGGGTTTCACTATAGGCAACTAGTATCTCCTTCTGAAAAGAGCTGGTCATTTATACCCAGACCACATCAATACTAAGTATCTGTTCAAAATTTCAAGCGGCTAACATTATCGATCGAATCAGGAAGTCGAGACGATCAAGAATATATATACTTTACAGGGAATTACATCAATATTTCGAGGTATTATAAACGGAATGTCTAGACTTTCCTATGGTGATGGGTATAAAAAGGCATTAAATTGGGCACCGTCGAACTTTGGGTACCACCACTTCGGGTATAAATGTTATCCCCTATATCCAAATATACATCGATGGAAGCCATATTGAACGCGTATGTCGAAGTGCCTAACAGAGCTCACTGTGCCAAATTTCATGGATGCTGCTTTTATGGACCCAAGGACTAAAATCAGGAGCTATATCCGAATATAAGCCGAACGTACCATATAGGGCCCGGACCGATTGGTACCGGTTGTATTAGAAACTATAACAAAACATCTCGTGCAAATTTTCAGCTAAATCGGATAAGAATTGCGATCTCAAGTGGCTCAAGAAGTCAAGATCCCAGATCGGTTTATATGGTAGCTATGTCAAAACATGGACCGATATGACCCATTTACAATCCCAACCTATCTACACTAATAAGAAGTATTCGTGCTAAATTTCAAGCGGCTTTACTCCTTCGAAAGTTAGCGTGATTTCGACAGACAGACGGACGGACGGACGGACATGGCTAGACCGACTTAAAATATCATGACGATCAAGCATATATATACTTTATAGGGTCTTAGACGAATATTTCGAGGAGTAACAAACAGAATGACGAAATTAGTCTACCCCCATCCTATGGTGGAGAGTATAAGAATTTTCATTATTCCCTTTATCTGGTTTGAGTTAATCCAAATTTTAACCAAATCCTTGGTGGTCATTGAGATCCCTCACCAGCCTCCAATACATCACACTCATAATGCCTGTATACGTCTCCATAGATATTTCGTTGTTCCTCGATATATCTTAGCACGTGGCCTATGGAGCGTATGACTGATGTTGTTTTTATATGGCATTAATATGGCTTATGCGTCAGGGTATATTGAATATTTATTTCAACCAAAATTGTCTGTTTTTTTGCTTTCTGCTTAAAGCATTCATTCGTTTCACTTATTTGTATTTGTTTTACACCTATTTATTTGCACACCCTTGCTGAACTGTGAATGTTTATGTGTGAGGTTTTTATTTGTGTCGTAGTCAATATTTTGCCCCACACACAATAACAACAAAAACATACGCACACACATTTAGATATCTTTACTGTGGGGTTTCTCATCAAGTATTTGCTTAACATGTTTTCCTTGCATTCTTATCTTATTTTGCTCGTTTAGGTTTTTTCTTGCTTCTAGGTCTTTCTCTTCGTTGGCAAAATAACCCAAAACAAATAGGAGAGAAAAAAAAACTATTCAATAGAAATAACCTTTCGAAATATTTTGTGTGTATGTGTGCATTTGCTTGTTTATGTCCATGCCCAAAGATTACATCATCTGTCAATGTGCGAATAGAGAAAGAAAAACTCATATGTCTGCGAAAAATATCTTAGAAACTATTCAACTTTTGGTTTGGTCTTGTGTATGGATGTGAGTGTGTGTAAATGTTGAGCAACTCTCTTTGTTGCCTATCGAACGGCCTCATAAACTGAAACTTCGAATAGTGTATATACGCAGCATTTATGTTGAACATTGACAGGCCCATACACATTTCTAATACAGTAAATATTTGTATATTAGGGTGTAGTGGAAGTAAATTGGCCTTTAATGGATAGGTGATGATTTGAAATAAGGGTATACAAATAAAAGTTTCAGTAAAATCACCTCAAGTTGACCAGTGCAGAATCTTTGTAATTTTTTGAGTAAAGGAGAACAATGGAACAGTGGAAATTGGAATAGCACAGAGAGATCGACAAACAGCTGATGGATGAAATGATGGAGTCACATGAAAAGTGGACCAGATACGAAGCCCATATCCACGATATGTAGTGGCGAAGCTTACCATCGAGGTTGAACCCCTAATCAATATATGTAATATATAGAAGACAGGGAGTAGACATATAAAGAATACTGAATGAGGCAGTTCAAGAACACCACCCCGAAGTAGTGCAAGGGCGGTCCCGGGGTGTTGCGGTTCCGGTGTAGGGAATTTATTGATAGTGCACTATCATTAAATACATGAAAAAACCAGTAAGGAAAGACAAAAGTTGGGCGGCGCCGACTATATAATACCCTACACCACCTGTAGGGTAGGAACTTATCTCGAAATCTTATCCCAAAATATCAAATATAACCTTGTAAGATTTTCCTACGAAAGGACAACAAATTTGGATTGGATTATATGGGAGCTATATCTAAATCTGAATCAATTTTTATGAAATTTTGCACACATATGAGGACGTTGATTTAAACATCCATTGCCAAATTTTGTAAAAATCGGACCAAAATTGTGACCTCTACAGCCTTTAAAGGCCATATTGGATGAAAGCTATATATGGGAGCTATATCTAAATTTGAACCGATTTTGACGAAATTTTGCGCACATATTAAAATGTCAAATAAAACACTTTATGCCAAATTTTGTAAAGATCGGATCAAAATTGTAACCTCTACAGCCTTAAAAGGCTTTATCGGATGAAATATATATATGGGAGCTATATCTAAATCTGAACCGATTTTTATGATATTTTGCACACATATTAAGACGTCCAATGAAACACCCTATGCCAAATCTTGTAAAGATCAGACTAAAACTGTGGCTTCTACACCCTTAAAAGACCATATCGGATGAAAGATATATATGGGAGCTATATCTAAATCCAAACCGATTTTTATGAAATTTTACACACATATGAGGACGTTGATTAAAACACTCCTTGCCAAATTTTGTAAAGATCAGACCAAAACTGTGGCTTCTACACCCTTAAAGGACCATATCGGATGAAAGATATATATGGGAGCTATATCTAAATCCGAACCGATTTCGTTCAAAACCAATGGCATTCATCCCTTGGCCAAAAAAGAGAATTGTGGAAAATTTCAAGACATTCGGACAAAAAATGCGACCTGTAACTTGGAGGCCACCGTAGCGCAGAGGTTAGCATGTCCGCCTATGACTCCGAACGACTGGGTTCGAATACTGGCGAGACCATCAGAAAACATTTTCAGCGGTGGTTTTCCCCTCCTAATACTGCCAATATTTGTGAGGTACTATGCCATGTAAAACTTCTCTCCAAAGAGGTGTCGCGCTGCGGACTCGGCTATAAAAAGGAGGCCCCTTATCATTGAGCTTAAACTTTGAATCGGACTGCAGTCATTGATATGTGAGAAGTTTGCCCCTGTTCCTTAGTGGAATGTTCATGGACAAAATTTGCAAATTTACTTGATCACAAGAATACATGAACAGACAGACGGACATAGCTAAATCGAATCAGGAAGTGATTCTAAGCCGATTGGAATACTTATCAATGAGTCTACCTCTTCTCCTTCTTAGCGTTGCAAACAAATGCACAAAGTTATAACACCCTGTAGCATAGTGGTGGCGTAGGGTATAAAAAGACAGGCAGATGGACAAGCGGATAGAAAAACTGATTCTTCGATCCACCTTTGGGCAGATTGAGGGATAGACGAATGTAGGGACATCTATAGATCATACTCAGCGGTAATGGCAGTAAAGATTAAACGCTTTGTAGGGCCTTCTCTGCTATAAAATAAATGCAACATTTTCCTTGAAAAGGAACGGAGGATAATTTTATCATGTTAATGATTGTAGTCCGACTAAAATTTTAATGCTAGTGGACCTCCTGTTTTAATGCATTGTCCAAAAAGCGTGCCAGTTAGCAACCATTTTTCGTAGAAAAATTTTACTTTGTTTTAGTGAGAGAATCTCCATAGTTGAAAAATTCTTTATAATGTTCTCGCTGGGGTTCGAAAACAAACTTTCGGTGTTATTGGAAGTGGTTGCATTGGTTTTTGTTATAAAAATCAAAAATTTTCCCTTACACCCTGTTAAATTTTTTCTTCATCTAAGCAGAAAATACTGATATTATTAAGCATTTTTCCCTAGCTATGCTATTTTGCCATTGCCCTGCTCTCCTTGCCTGACTTCAATCTAGAATAAATACAAATATTTTGCTGTTGTGTAAATAAATAAGAGCAGCAACGTGCTTAAAGTGAAAGGAAAATGATTTCTTGATTCTGGTTTTTCTCGTCTGAGTATCGTTGCAAAGGACATTGCTGCTGCTGCTGCCTGCTTCTATAAAACAACAAACTATTCTCATCTGGGTCTCAGAACTATATGGCATTTTATGCTTCATTCTTTATGAACTTTCATTGTTCAAAGTCCTTTTGTTTAATATCAAAGCGCAAGTGTTCTTTATACTTCACTGGGCCAAAGTGGATTTTGGCAAGTACATACAGCCGTACTGTCTACGAGTATGGGCCATGACAAGGCCCACATATTTATTTGTGAGACATGTATTCGATTTTACAGATTTCATGGCACTGACTTATTGGATATGAAAACCAATTTGGTCAGCAAGTGGCTATAACAACAAACATAAGATGAATCAGCTTGCCCTGTTCCTCTAACTTTGCCAATACTTTGAAAAATCTGATTGAATTTCCATTTAATAATCTCAATTGAAAATCATTTGTGAATTCCTAAAACAATAAACTCTGTATGTTTTTGGGTTATTTATGAAAGTAGTAATAATCCATAGCCTTCACTTTGTAAAATACTCGGCATGTGAGTCAATGTTCATTTTAAGAGATTTTCCATTTCCAAGAAATTATTGAAATGTTGTTGTATGAACATGGCCAGGCATAAAATCAATTTGTTTTAAAATTGTCTAACTGAGTATATTACATGGGATACCCGCCTGAAAGGAAGCCACAACGTCAACGGAGGTCACTCTAAGGACATTACGCCCAAAAAATTTGGACCTTGTGTCTATTGGGCGTTGTGACTGGTCATCTAGAGCCATCCCTATTTTCGATCTTTGTAACAAAAAAATACACTTATCTTAGCGAAATCGGTTCGCTGAAATTAGGAACATTGTCCACCATACT
>NC_081554.1:196836919-196844419 GCF_963082655.1 Stomoxys calcitrans | reverse complement strand
TGTTGAGCCGGTTATTTCTGTTGAACAACAGTCAGGCGTGTTCTCTTGCTAACAACAATAACAACAAACTACAATAACGGTGTTGCTATCAACATCGCCTGCATTGCCATCATCAGCCTCGTGGGTGCATTCCCTTTCTACAAAAAAAAAAAACCCAAAAATACAATGTCATCTTTGAGAACACAACCAAAAATATTCACCAAAATTGCTGCTGTGATGGAGGCGGTAAAATGGAACAGAATGCGGTGGAAAAAAGGGGGCAAAGCGACCGAGGCAAAATACAGAAATTCTTGTCGTCGTTTAACAACAAAAGAAGTAAAGAATGCACCACACCGCATCAACAAAATCCATGGATGTACCAACAACAGTAAAATCATGCAACAAAAATATGCAAACACACAGCCACACACACACACATCCAAACCATATATGGGACATACCATAAAAAGAAATGTGTGGTTAAACTAAGTACTGTTAAAAGTCAACAATTTAAGTTTGGGACAAAAATGTTGACTAACCTTCTTTTACTTTATATGGAACAAAATTTTCCTTGGAATACTTATTTTCGACAATTAAAGAGCTTTTAGTGAAATACCATGCCACAAGTATATCGCTTGACTAACAGCCACATATTGGCATGTTCGAAAAATTTTTTACTCTTTGGGGGATATTTTGGGGAAGGGGTGATGCCCTAAACACATGGTCCTGCATTTGGATATCAAATTCGTATTTTACTCCCAAATACCTTTATTTGAGCCCCATATTGCGATGATTAGTAGAAAATTGCTGTTTGTGGGGTATCAATTCTTGCTCTACCCCCCAATTCCTTTCATTTAAACCCCACATTGACATAATCGGTAAATATGCCCGATTTATGGGTGTTTTGGGAGTGGGGTGGTCCCCCAGTCACTTGGCCCTGAAAAAAATATCAGCATCGTGCTCTTCTCTCAAATACCATTTATTTAAACCCCATATTGCCATTGATTTTGAGGGGAGTTTACAGGATGAGGCATACCCCAAACAAAAAGCCCCAAAAACTGGTCATCAAATTCGTTTTCTAATCTCAAATACCTTTCATTTGAGCCACATATAGGCATGTTTACCCTTTGGGTGGTGTTTTGGGAAAGCACCGATGCCCTAAATACATGGTCCTAAATTTGGATATCAAATTCGTATTCTACTCCCAAATACCTTTATTTGAGCCCCCGAAAAGTGGTCCCGAAAGTGGGTATCAATCCAACCCCCCAATTCCCTTGATTTAAGCCCCATTTTGATATGATCGGTAAATATGCCCGATGTAGGGGTGTTTTGGGGAGTGGGGTGGTCCCCCAATCACTAAGCCCTGAAAATATATCAGCAACGTGCTCTATTCTCATATATTTGTACCCCATATTGCCATTGGCCTCAAAATTGTATATCAAATTCGTTTTCTAATCTCAAATACCATTCACTTAAACCCCTGTCCTGTCCAGCAAATATGTACGGTTTGGGGTATGGGACCTAAAAACTATGAATATCGAGCTCCAATGTCTTGGCGAGCAAACACGTCCTACTTGGGGGTTTTTATGGTGGTGGGAGGTCCCCTAGACAGTTGGTCGCGAAAGCTGGTGACGGATTCATGGTCTACTCCCAAATACCCTTCATTTGAGCTCCATTTTTCCATAGTCCGCAAACATGTCCGGTTTGGGGGTATGGGCCCTAAAAACTATGAATATCGAGCTCCACTGTCTTGGTGAGAAAACACGTCCTACTTGGGGGTTGTCATGGTCGTGGGACGTCCTCTAGACAGTTGGTCCCGAATGCTGATGACAGATTCATGGTCTATTCCCAAATACCCTTCATTTGAGCTCCATTTTTCCATAGTCGGCAAACATGTACTGTTTGGAATATGGGCCCTAAAAATTATGAATATCGAGCTCCACTGTCTTGGCGAGCAAATACGTCCTACTTGGGGGTTGTTATAGTGGTGGGAGTTCCCCTAGACAGTTGGTCCGGAATTTTGATGTCAGATTCATGGTCTACTCCCAAATACCTTTCATTTGAGCTCAATTTTTTCATATTCGGCCAACATTATTGGTTTGGGGGTGTTTTGGGGGATGGGGTGGCTTCTCAGTGATTTGGCTTTCAAAATATATATCATATTCGTGTTCTACTCTAAAATACCTCTTATTTGAGCCTCACATTGCAATGGTCAGCAAATACTTCCTATTTGGGAGGAGTTATGGGGGTGGGGTGGCCCCATAGACAATTTTCCCGAACATTGATATCAGATTCGTGCTTTACTTCCAAAGACCTTTTATTTGAGCCCCAAATTGCTATGGTCGTAAATTTGTCTTCTTAGGGGGATGTTCTCGGGTTTGGGGGGCCCCTCAATCACTTGATCCCACATCTGGATATTAGATTCCAATTCTATACTCAAATAACTTCCATTTAAGCCCCATATTGCCATGGTCAGTAAATAAGTTCTGTTTGAGGGGTGTTTTAGGGAAGGGGTGGACCCCCAGAAACTTTTTCCCGCACTTAAATATCAGATTCGTATTTCACTTGCAAATACCATGGTCCGAAAAAATTTCCAATTTAGGGGTGTTTTGGGGGTTGGGGTGGTCCCCCAAACACTTGGTCCGACAATTGGATATCAGATACGTTTTCTAACCTTAAATACCTTTAATTTGAGTCTCATATTGTCGTGATTAGTGTATATTAATATTTGGTAGGTATTGGGGTGGGGCGCCCTAGGCTCCTAGGGCCCCTAGGTACTCCATCCGAAATTTGGATACCAAATTTTTATTTTTAGGGTACTATATGAAAGCACACCAAATTTCGCTTAAATCGCTTCACCCATCTCCGAGATCTGGCGTTCTTGAAAATTAAGGTAAGGGGGAGGGTCCGCTCCCCCTTTCGATATCAAAAAATTTAGTACCCTATTTTCACCACGGGATCATTGTTCACCATCAGTGAAAATTTCGGTTCAGCCGTTTCTCAGTCTATAAGGATAACATTTTGGAATTACAAAAATTTTACATAAATTTCCAGGTCATTGAATTTTCCAAAGCCCTGAAATTATCTTTCGTGGAATGCTCCATATGCCCATTCACAAAAGAGGGGAGAAAGAAAAACACATGTTCAAAGTTTGGTATACAACAGCGTTATGAAAGCCAGGTAGGGGATCAGCCAGCATTTATGCCTCATGCAACACTTTCATCATCATCGCCGTCAAGGCCATTAAGATAGTTATGCGCTTCAACTGTTGTTCGTTGAAATTCGCTAGGGTGCCTTGGAAATCTAAAAATGCAAATTGCATGGAGGAGGCCCTGGTTGGGGGATATACACACGAGTTATCAACTCTCCCTTCCCCCACACGCCAGTTACTACTTGCTTGTCTGCATAATTACTGAAGACAAATCCAGCGTTTACTACTTAATTCGTGTCTAAAATAGCTCATTGTGCTGTTGGTAGTAGCATGACTATGACTTGCAAATGACACGCGGTTTTGCCAGAGTTTTGTGCAAAAATTAAAAACGGGCATATTTTGTCATTGAAATAGTTTTTGCTTAGTTTCTTGCGGAAAATTAGGTGATGCGTTGTGCACAGTGAAGAGTACTGTAAGGGTTTTCTAGGGATATTCGAGGAGAAGTGGCTTACAGAAGTATGGGTGATACTACAAATTCGTACATGTAGGGGATATGCATATAATAGGAACATGAAACGCTTGAAGGTAGGAAGCCTTAATGAAAGCTGTTGTCTTTTCTATAGATTAATGAAAAATTAAAGGCGGGAGTTTTGTCGAAATAATTCTGTTTAAAAAGGCCATCTATGCCCATGTTTAGATAGATGCTTGCTTAGGTATGGCCAAATCAGCCTAAAACCTAGTACCCACAAAAACTAATTTATAGACCGTTCCGCACAATATTGGACTCCAATGAAATGTATTTGGGAGCAGAAAATGAATTTCATATCCTCTTTAGGGGCGGCCCCTCCAAAAACAAATTTAACAACCATAGCAATATGGGTCTCAAATTTAAGTTATTGAGGTGCAAAGACCGCTTAAAAATTGTTTCTGATGTTTTCACCAGGCTTCGAACCCAGGCGTTCAGCGTCATAGGCGGACATGCCTCTTCGTTTTGGCACTCAGTATTTGTGCAAGAGACGGAGCCGCCCGTCCTCTCACTGAGATTCTCCGCTCGCTACAGCTGATTGTCTGCGACTGCCGTTGCAGCTACTCCGTATGGAACATTCCACTAACCACAACCTGTGGCCGCTCCCGGTAGCTCGCAGCTAAGCTTCTCGTGACAGCAATGAACACCACACAGATGGGACCTCAATGCTCCAGCCTGGTGGTGCTCACAGCTATTCCTTATAGGGGTGATGATTTAATAGCCCACTGGTAATGCAGTTGTCACAGGTATAGGCAATTATAAATGGAACTCACTTTTTTATATTTAGCAAATAATGCTAATCCTCTTAATAAACCTCTTTATTTGAATATTCACTTATAGAAATTAAAAAAAAAACCTTGTCAATTGAACATATATTCCTCTCGAACACACTTTCAATCCATGTTTTTACTATAAATACATATTTTTTTAGTGCTGCGCAATTAACAAATAGCGTTCACTTAGTATTTTAGCCATCTGTGCTAGTTGGTAATTTTTGTTGTAATTGCTTTTAATAGCTTTTTATTGTTTGGTCTTAAAAGCATAGCAGTCAGCGCTAACATGCCTATCGAGGGTGCAATCATCTAATACATCTCCATAGTCATCGCCATCATCGTCATCACCATTATCCCGAAGAGATGAGCAATAGAAGCGACATTGCATCTTTATTGTATCCCTTTGGCCAACAAGGAGCTTCACTAAAGCATTAACAGCGGAAATGGTATGTCATTGTAGTTGTGTGTGGGTGTGTTTGTGTATCTGTATGAGAGTATGGCCATGCCAGTGTTTGTCAGCCAGACCGACTAAAGGCAACCATACTGCTAAGGCTAAGCATTTTGTGCAGTTTAGCTGTGGTGTTGGTGTGTGAGTATGTGTGTGATGAATGCCATCAACAATCACAGTGACAACGTAGACACAAAACCAAATGAATCAACGACATTTGAGAGCAGTAAAACATTTTTGCCTTTTAACTCGCCACTTAGCTTGGCACTTATACATATGCACCGGGTGGGAGTATGTGTGAATGAAAGTTGAGTGCACATAGCTTCCATGCTATATGGCCATGGAACAGATGCATCACTTAACGAGCCACCAGCCATCATATATTATGGACACATTTCAGTTGATGGCTTCGTTGTGTCATGTGTTTTAGAGAGTTTTTTGTGGCTCATGTTCTTGTTTTAGCAAGTTTTTTAGGTTATGCATTTGGTGTAATGCGGTTGTCAACCAACACAGCACAACCATGGTCATAAGCATTTGAAAATAATTCCCTCTTTCCACAATTTGACATTCCTGTCCACAAAGGCCTGCCCCCATTGACTGTGGTCTTTAGCAGTTCAAGTGGGCGAGAGAGAGAGAGAGTGTGACTGAATGTAAAAAAGCCATTTCGCTGACCTATTTAAAGTGCATTTTGTTTTTGTTTCACCAATTATTTGTGAACTTCCAACGGCCATGTCATTGATAAAACAATTAAGTTTTTTTTTTTTTTTTGTTGTGTGCGAGTGTTTGTGTGTGGTTGCGAAATAAATCAAAGTTTGGTCAATTATGTTCAATGCAGCGAGCAATTTTGAAAATGTTGTTATCAAATTTCATTGAAAGTAGGTTAGCTAATGGTTTCTAGTTTTGCCCATTTACGAACATCGGAATGTTGTACTCCATTAGAATAACGTTGCGTTTTTTGTTAGGCGCGAAAGAGAGAAACATCATAAAAAATTTATGGAGCCTGTTGTGAAATGCGGACAATTGAAATACCGTTATGTTTTCATATGTTCAGCTACAACAAAAAAAAAAAAAAAAAACACCAACAAAAACTCAACAACAGATGGTGTGAAATTAATTGCGTTCACATACATTTTTTTTTAGATATTAAAATGATAAATTTTAAAGGCATTTTTCAAACAGGAATTTAAAATGGCTTTTAAATAATGCATACATTTTGTTGTAGTAGAGCATACATTAAATAATTTTGGTGTTTTTACAGAAAAAGTTAATCACTCAATGTTGTGATAGGGATCACAATTGTTTTCTTTTCTTTTTTTTCTGGTTCCAATTGAAATGGTAATTTGATGATTTATTTTTCTTTTTTTATCAAAAATGGCTTTGCGGGACATCTATGCGTATGTTTAATATTGTAAGCCATGTTATTATACCACATACGGCACCATGGCTAGCTGTAAGGGATAACCATTAAAGTTTAATTCAAAGCAAAATTGCTGATTTTTAGTAAAAAAAAATTTAATATATTTAAAATGTTACAAAAACTGTTATCTTGACACTAAATGGCAATTTTGTATACAGTATATATTAACTTGTTTCATAGGTGACTCCTGAACGAATGTATTAAAATAATGGATAAGGCCCATAGATGTTGGGCATGTTGTAGACTTGAATATGTGATCTGTATCCAAAAGAGTTCACAGGCTCTACAGGTAGGTAATTAGGCCAATACAAACATACCCCTCGGTAGTTTGGTGAAAGGCAATGGAGAAGAAATGCAAAATTAGGAAATTACAACAGGCTAATATAGCATGTTGTTTGAACAAGGGCGGTGCTATGAGTACCACGCCTTTAAGAGCACTGAAAACAATTACGGATCGCCGATCCATAGAAATACAGATGAGGTATGAGGCAGTCACTGGGACTATTTGACTAAAGGTGACCATATCCTTGAGGGATAAACAAGGCGACGATATGATCTCGACCTGGAACGAAGGATTGGAAGAGATTACGGATATGTTAACTGAGACAACACTTAAGGTCGAGTGCATGGAACTAATGACAGCTGAACGGTCTTGGATTGATTGGAATATAGTATTGGCAAAATATTCTATATGTCCTACCCATAGACATGGAGGTTAGACTAAAGGTAATGGGAAGATTGAATACAAAATAGGAGCTGGCCATATCCCCGAGCGATAATCAAGGCGACCATATGCTCTCGACCTGGAACGAAAGATTGGAAGAGATGACGGATATATATTAACTGAGACAACGCTTGAAGTCGAGTGCATGGAACTAATGCTAGAGGCAAGGTCTTGCATTGATTGAATTGTAGTAATGCCAAAATATTCTATCCGACCCAAAGACATGGAGGTTATGTTTTAGGCAACCAATATAGCTATAAGACTACGAGAGAGTGGATTAAAAGGGAATCGTTATACTTGAATGCTTTAGAAGAGATTTCGGATCTGATATCTGAGTCGACTCACGAGACATTGCCACCAGTAGCAGAGTCTTAGAATGGCGGAACTTTGCTTTTACCATCTTGTAGCTCATGCTACATGGACGGATAAACGCTAGAGACCAACGGGTCTAGAGGTTTACACTGAGGATCTAAAGACTGAGA